>NC_134953.1:74976495-75261495 GCF_965638725.1 Aptenodytes patagonicus | reverse complement strand
CATGGAAAAGCGGCTGGAAGTACAAAGGTAAAAGGGGGAAGAGAGCAAGAGAACTGTGAGTGATTTAAGGCAGGTTCTTAGGACATTTACCCTGAATTCTCACTATGGTTATTGCCATTCCCCATGTGCAGCATCAGGTAGTACGTGATCATATCCCTCTCACTTCTTCCTCCAGTATAGGTCTCCAGATATGCTCATTAATCGATAGGGCTCTAATGCTAGAGAGCTAATAAAACCAAAGCCTACCGTCACAGAGAGGTGCTCAGATTAAGGGGCTGATCTTGTGCCCCTTGCTCGAGCAAAGCTTATACTGGGAGATGTTCTAGCAGAGCACTCATCCTGCACCTACGAAGTGATAGATTGGATTGCACTGGACCCGAAGTTACCGTGGCCTTTGCATTCGTGTTTTACCTGTTGGGGGAGTAAACTGCTGCGCCTGTTGCCAAAGGATTTGGCTGCAGTAAGATATCCTGCCTGCTGTCCAAGCAAACGCCGAATTCCTCTCCTCCGGTGACTTCCTCCGACCTCTCATACAGCAGCACTCCACACTGGCCACAAAGTCCTATTTTTAAAAACCCTATCTTGTCCCTCCCAAAACAAATTTTACTGAAATGCAAATAGAGGGAATGATGCTGGTACATGAACCTCGCAACTGATTTCCAGGCCACAGTATTAGGTTTAGAATACTAATAGTTTTGAGCAAGTCAGCTTCCTTGCACGCTTTAGCTCACACTTGAAAGCAGAGTCAATGATTCACAATGCTGGAGAATACAGAAAATGTTTCTTTTTCTCATATCTGGCTGGTGTTATTTACGGTTGTTGGGTAAAATTGTGACTGATTGGGAAAGCGCAACATTTTCCATGGGCCCATCCACACTAGAGAAGAAAGCCGGAATAGCACTTCCCAGACAGAGTGGTCTAAAGGTGCTGCTCCAGGATATGCATTAGATAATCAGAACACTGCCCTCTGCAATACTCGCCACCATCTTTACCGGTGTTCCTCTTTTCACTCTATATAAGGATTTTTTTTTTTTCCTGGAGGATAGATAAGTGCACTGTATATCTTGCACATAAAAAATATAAAAGATGGGAATTAAAGTTTCTCCAAAGCTAGCTTGGAACTCAAGAATTACAGTTAATCAAATTGATTACCAATGGATTGCAGACAAATAGGGGGCAAGAGGTCAATTTTAAAAACGGATTTTTTTTTTATTATTTTTTTTTTTTTTTTTTTTTATTTTTTTGGTGAGGATGAACATCCAGAAGAGCCCAGGGTAGTTAAGTACCATAGTGCGGTAATTCCTCCAATGTTTCAGCCTAAAGCTCTGGTACGGTGTGAGCAGGCTGGTGTCAGCTGCGCAGACGCCAACGGCTGCTCCGTCAGATTTGGGTCCTGTTTGTCTCCCAGCATAACACAGTGTGTCGGGTCCTTCGTGCCCAGCGAAGCCTCGGGAGCAGGGCTGGGTCCTCAGCGCGGCAGGAACGTACGATCAGGTGGTGCCGCACGAAGAGAAGCCAGAGAGGGACGGTAGCAACAGTACCAACGTATTCAAAACGAGGGAGGTGGTGCATTCAAGAAGAGATTGAACCAGGTCTGCACAAAATCCCTTCCCGCTCAAATATATACAGTTTGTGTGTTTGTGCATATGCTAAAATATTTTCATTATTAAGATACGAGACTAACATTGTAATTTTGTCAGCGAGCCCTATATCCAAATTCTGTTTGACTAGATGAATACACATTACATGATTTCATAAATTGAATAAATAAATGAAACTGCTTAAAAATACAGTCTTTTTTTCTTCCAGAGACTTTGACTGTGTTCAGCCTCAGCCTGTATTACACACTGAGAACTACAAAGCACAACTGTAGTCAGATATCTTTGGAAGGGAAACTGATTTTCCTTTTTCCCCTACCAGTTTATAGAAACAGGCATACCTAAATAACACATATTGGGTAACACAGAGCTTTTTTAAGCTTCTTGTTCTTGCCTATTGTTATCTAGCCTTCGTGCAGCTGTAGCCCTGAGAACAATCCGAGTTTGATTTTACAAAACCTGATCTTCACCTCTTTCTTTGACTGCATTTAGCTGTTGTGGAAATAAGGAGGGAAACATACCTATTACAGCGGGAGAAGTTAACATACCTAAATGGCACTTCTTTTATAAAGGGAAGGTTGTAATAAGTCATGTGATTTAGAGTAAAGGCAGCACAGTGTGCAATGGGAGCAATTTGCTGCCCCTCAAACAGCACTTCAGGTGATGTTGTTCATCTTTCTGTGACTCGCTGTGTCAAAGCATGCCCAGAGCAGAGGTGTTCAGGGACCCGACAAGCCGTAAGTGTCCAGCTGAAAAACCTGGGAGATATCCCAGGGCTCAAAGAGTTCACTTTTTCAGTTGCTCTGATTTACTTCAGAATGCACCTTTAGGGAATTTATGTCTTCCATGCCTTTAGTTTCCCATTTCCTTTCTTGTCATCTTTAAAAATCCATTAAAGATCACAGAGACGGTTTCTCCGAGCTTCCATTTCTGAGGGGTTGTGGAGCTCCATAAGGTGTGCAGTTCCAGATGTGAACTGACTCTTTTACTCTCTGCACCTTGATGTTGTTAGGATGACATTTTAATTACAGGTGGTGGTTACAGACTGAGAAAACATGCTGAATCCAACAGGGAAACAAACAGTTTTCACTCATAAGGACTTAATGACGACTAGCCAGCCAGTCCCCTTCTGTCTGAACAGGAGAATATTAAAATGCAAGATAAAATGGGGGGTTTGGTTCCTCTAGGTGTTTATTTGACAGATTTAAAATTATAGTAGTCCTATGTTTGCCAAAAGCAAACATTAGGCTTTTAAGGTGTTGCTAAAATAAAAAAGAAAGTTACTTCCCTTAATAATAGGCAGCTGCAGTAATCCAGCTTGCCTTTATATTTTCGATACGAAACATTTTGTTAGTCACATATGACGATTGGTATTTTCACCTATTTTACAATATTGTTACAAGTTTCCCGACAGCAGAGTAAGTTTACATTAAAATGCCACGCCACCCTTGCTATCATTAATTTAGGTTTGTCTGTCACTGTGCGCGCTTGCTGCTTTGCCCTAGGTATTATAATAACTATAGCCTGCTTGTCATTTCCCGCTAACATTGCCTCACCTGTAAAACTGCAGTAGCTCTATTTCAGCTTCCCCAGTTTCTGCCAGCACCTTACCTATTACAGTAGAATAAAAGAACATTTCTCGGATGCATTCATAGGTATTTTCCTCATATTTCAACCGCATTTGGACAATTGCGGCGTATTTGCGCTAAAACAAATGGAATAATTCCCCACGTCGCTTCATGTATGGAATATTTCCTTCCCTGCTCAAATTATGGCCAATCTCTATTTATGCAGAATTGGAAGGCGATGTTCCCACACGCTCCGCGTGTGCAGAGCTATTTGGTTTGTTGATATATGTATCGTATCATATGCGTACGCGTGAATATGTCTGTGTTCACACGTTTGGTTTTTTTTTAAATACGCAGCATTTCCAACGCACTTACATTTAATAGAAAACCTACAGTTGAATGCGCGAAATTTAAAAAGAAATGACAGGTCAGGTCATTTGGATAGCGACTAATTTTAAGGTAGCAAAAGCAGCATGTCATTAACACAAGAGCTTAATTACACACACTACCTGTGACTGCACCGATTACTCTAACTGGGCAAGAGTAGTCAGATTAGCGGGACTGCCAATGAAAGCGGCTGTATGAGCGGGCCAGCCGCGGGGCACAATCTCTGCATGTTTTGGGGCTGCCGAGCTTTGCCCTCCTGTTATTTTGGAAAGAACAAAACCCTTCTGAAACATTTTTCTGTTGCTAGAAACCTGCAAGAGCAGATGCTGCAGTCAGAGCAATTTTGCTCGCATACAAAAAAAAGTCTGCTCCTAATAAATGTATCACTCGGTGGGAGGGTGCTGAGAGGGGCTCGCATCCTGCCCTGGCTCTGAGCAGAGCCCCATCAGTGGGCATCGTGCCTGTTCCTACCGGAGAGCGTTTGCCTCCCCTATAGCACTTGCAATCCGATCTGGGAGAAGATGCAATAAGTGAATTTATTAACCCGTGGGGGGTGGGGAACAAGTAATGAAAACAACAAAAAGACTATGCGTTAACCTGTGTGCATACCTCGGTGGTTCCAGGTTTAGCCATATGTGCTAAATTAGACCATTAAACACTGTAAAGCAAATGGCGAACTGAAATGCTACCACAGCCTTGTAATTTATACTATGTTACGGAGGGTAGAATAAGTTTCTCGTAGTAAATAGGGCCTCATTGGATGACTGGTCTCTAACAGTACATTTTCACATAATTAAAGTGGACACGGTTTAGAAAAATGAAAAGGCTAGAATATAAGGCTCAGCTGCAAATAATATTAAATGGCATTATCAATAACAGAGATCCCAGGGTTTGCATATTAATTGTAAGAAGGTGCTAATTTGAGTGTTTTAAGCTTGCCTTCACAAGCTTGTTTACATGCTTTGTTCCACCTGGACCTGTTTGGAGGTTTGTCAAAAACCTAACAAGCAGAAAAAGATTGCATTTGAAAATACACATACATGTTTAATTAAGCCAGGGCCACCGAACATTCCTCAATATATTTAGCTGTTGAGATTTAAGCGCCACCAGAGCATCAGGCATTATCACCTTTTGAAGTACTGCAGAATCTTTAATATTTAAAGCACAAAGCAGACTTTAATATAAAATTCTAGCAGACCACAGAAGATTAAAGACGCATTATAAATGTGACAGTTTGTAAATGGAACAGCAGTATTAAAGGGAACCCCCCTGATATTTTATAGCATATTTTTCAGGTGTATACTAAATTATAAATACAATTAAATAGCAGTAATTATTCTCTGGGAGGGGATGGCAGTTTAACTATTCTAGAAAATAGTGATTAACTGTAATGTAGGAAAGTGGTAATATGTGTTTTACCACACTGTTCTTGCAGCCAAACTTCACGCAGAAGTGGAGTCTTCAGCTAATTTAAAACCACCCCAGGGCCCTACATCCATGGGCACAATGTCTTCCCTTCCATGAGGCGGGGAGTGGGAGGGTTGCTTTCTTGGTGTCCAAACCTCTTGGCTTTTGCTTAAACTATACAGCTGTTCTCCATTACGGTAGATGCTGCCGCTGCTGCTGCGAATTGCGAGGGAGGGAGGGCAGCAGGGAGACCACAGAGGAGTTAAACCAGCACCTCCTGAAGAATTTTAATCCTGAATTAAGATGGACCAACGCTGGCTCTCCACGGTCATGCAGGGAATTTGGAAAGGCAGGGAGCAAACCTTACTGTACACCAGATTAATTTGGCAATCGTGTATCCAGACCAACAAGACTCATTTTTAATAGGTTGCACCAATCCTTTAATTCTGTAAATAAAGCCCATAGGACCAGACTTGCCCCATTTCTTTTACTCAGCTCTGTTTTTCCCAAGGGATGAATACCTGTGGGAGTGATGGCAACCATTAAAAATCTCAAGGATAAGATTTGGAACAGACGCTCTGCTTGCCACTTCTTCTGGGGAGCTGAGATAGGCCCCCTAAAATCAGAGCCGAGCTTTGCTGGGGAGCGCAGGCTGATGGCAGCTCAGTGCAGCGGGCAGCGTAGGGACCTGTCTCCTCCGCGGCAGCCAGGATTTTAGTGCAGGCCTGCCAGGAGGCCGCTCAAGGAGTATGCCTCTCAGGACTGAGACTTGGGTGACATTTTTCTGTCCTTGTCTTTCTGCATTGCCCCTCGACCCACTTCCCTTTAAGAAACAAACTGATGGAGGCAGCTCGTTTTATTTTCATCTGTCATCCCGCAAAATTTCTTGGGATTTTGTTTTAGGAGACCCTCAGACTAGGCTTATTAATATTTAGCAATCTGCATCTTTGAAGAGGAGGTTTCATTTTGAAGGCCATGTGCATCCAGACACTTTCACCCTCGCTGCGGAGCAAACCCCTGAACATTGGACATTTTGGGAAGCTCTCCACAGCTTGAGATAGGGGCTCAAGACTATCGAGGGAGATGCTTGCAGAAGCCACGGCTCCTGGATGACATTTCTCTGACCCGAACATCTCTTACTCACCCCATCCCCACCTGGGATTTTGCCTATTCCAGGTTGCAGCGTTAAGGTCCGTGCCCAGATGTCATTTAAACTGTCAGCAAAATGAGCGGCTCTGATGACAGCAACGACAGTTTTAAGGGGCACAACCTGGATAGGATCGAAGAGGAGAAGAAATTTAAAACAGGATTTTAAAAGCACAGAAATCCAACAATTTAGCACGAGTATTCAGGTCTTTGGTGCTGGGCCACACAACCCCAAGGTCTCAGTGCACAGCTGAAGCAGTTCTCGCGTCTCTGGAGTGCCAGGCACACCACTGCATTAAGGGCATTCTAATATGCATTCCCGTACAAAAGCTTAGAATATTATTTTCACTTTTATTATCAAAAAAAGGAAAATATAGCTAATGTTATCCAACAGAGTGCTTTAAAACAGAATTTTCAAATAAAAAATATAAAGAGATCTTAGTTATATTATTCATTGCAGAAATAAAAAATAAATTATACATAGTCTCCTAATAGAGAGAGATTAAAATGGATAAATAATGAAAAGATTAGAATAGCTGTATTTCTCAGGGTCTAGTTTATATTGTTAACCTAAGTACTGTACACTAGACATGACTAGGCACACTGCTCATATTAAAAATGCAGTGCATCTGCTATTCATAAAAGCAATACCCAGGTCATGTTTTCCCCGAGACTTTGCAGGCGCTGGATCGCACACATTCTGTGTGTTGGCATAGGCACACCAGACCACGCCTCAGGTCTACACGGGATTTTTTTTCATGCAAGGATGGCAAGGGCATGTGGAAAATGAAAGTTTGTGCTAGAGAAACGGGGGCGTTCAGTTGTTAGTGGAGGAATTTTTGGTTTTGCTAAATTACTTCTTTTTCCATGTACCGTACACTCTAACAACACCTCCCCTTCACTGTGGGTTGCAGCTTCTCTGGAAACCAGGATGCCTCTACCCGCTTTCGGAAGATTTTAAAGAATTAAAAAAAAAAAAAAATCTTTACATTTGGACTAAATACAAGGTTTTATAAACTTAGCAAAAAACCCCCCACAGGGCAAAAACCCTACCGCACGATAGCCAGCAGCTCCACAGGCATGCTGTCTACCAGGGATGCTGAGGGTCCCAGCTGAATTCTCTCTCCACTTCAGCCCAGGAACCGCAACCTGGAAAAAAAGGCAGCTTCACTCAAACCCGCCACGTTCATTCAAAAGAAAAATTGGCTTAAGCAAATGTTTTGTAAAGAAAACCGGCTTAGTTTTAAAAAACATTCAAATTCTCCGTATGTCCAGCCTTGCCTCCGGATGCCCGTTGTGCTGGTGCTGAGCTGATGGGGAGCAGCCCCGTCCCCCCCAGCCAGGGCAAGCTCCCTGGCTAGACCTGCTGAGGGGCTCCTCCAGGGGAATCCTCCTCAGTCTTCAGACCCTCAAACCATCCCTGGATTCCCAGGGTGATTTTGCCTCTCTGAGCAGTCAGCCCAGTCTCCCACTGACCCAGCGCACCGACTTCATTTCGCCCCTCCGTTAGCTCGTGCGGGGTTTTGAAACCATTGAACAAAACCAGCACCAGTATAGATGCTACTGGGTGTGCTCGTGGAGAAAACGCGTCCCCAGTGAACGTTCGTCTTTAATGATTGAAATTATGATCTTAATCTGCTTGTTAAACCAGTATTTAAATGGCTAGAAAGTGTTTTGTAATCTCCAGCGCAAGGGCCCAAATCTGTTGATATTGCAAGTGTCATCAACATTCAGCAGCATGGCAGCTGTCACCAGGCAGTTCAGAAAGGCTTATTTAATTGATACTTTCCATTTCAAATACAATTTGCAGTCGGCATGTGGTGAGAAATGCATCTCACCATGCAAATTTTCATGATGCTGGAGCACAAAAAAAAGGGTGTTGCTTTTCTTTTGTGAAAAAGCTTTAAATGTCTTCTAGGAAGCAGAGTATTCAACTCTTTATGTGAAAGTTGCTTTCATTTAAATCAACTAAATCATACTAAAGCCCAGATTATTTATTTCTGTATATGAAACAGCACATGTGGCGAAATGTAGAAAGTAGCATACTATTTTTGGAAATGGGAAAGGAGGCTCTGTTTAGCTATGGGGTTTAAGCTAGTACCTGCAATTCAAGCCTGAGCCAGGAATCTAATTCAGGTTAGATGGCTCCAAAATTCTCCAAGCCTTTCTAAGGAGATTTTTTTTGCTAAAATAACACAAATCCCACAAGAAGAGCCGATCTCACTCTTTCACCATTGAAGGTCAAGAGATTTTAGCAAACACAACTCCTATGACTTTTTCCATGTAGTTTAATTAATAGAACCTAAGGGTAGGCAGAACCATTTGACCATCTGAACTGACATCTTCTGCATCACAGACCATCGCATCTTACCCAGCTGCCCTGCACCAAGCCTAATAACTTGTGTTTGGCTAAGCCGTAACACTTCTTTTCTTTCCTGTAAGAGACCTTTTCTCTGAACTGCACCTTTCTGTTTCTAAGGACTATGCCTGCCTGCAGGGGCAAGTGCACGTTGCGAGGCAGGGCTTTGAACAGAAACACACAGACGCATGCACGTAGCACTCAGCTGTACTGATGTGACTTTGTCTTGGTTTGCTCCCCCTTTTAATCTACGCTGAAGAAAAAAAGCCTTTCAGATTTTAAAATATGTAGCTACTTTTTATGCCTGAGGAGACATTACAGCCAGAGTTGGACCATTTCAGTGTTGCTTCCCACAAGAACAGCTTGCGGATCCCAGCAGCGTGGCCTTAGCCCTGGCCGCGGTGAAATCCCAAGCTGAACGCAGCCTCCTCGGCCTCTGCTTGGACCTCCTCCAAGAGGTGGCTTTTCCGTGGCCTGAGCCTGCTCAGCCCCGTGCCAGAGGGCGAGCAGCCCACCGAGGGCAGGACCTACCACGGGCTGTGCCCGCGGCACGGGAGCGCGCTCCCTGGAGAAGCCGGTGGGGCTTTACATCCTTGGGCCCGGCTGCGAGCCCGCCTCTGCTTTACACCTCTAATTCAGGGAGCAGATTGAAACCAAGAGCTTAGATTGGAAACCCCTTTGACATCTTTTCATGCATCTCACCCAGAACCGCTCCATCTCATCCAGCCTTTCCCGTCCTCGGTTTAGCAGACAAAGCGGTGGCTGAAATCCTTTTTAATTCAAACATCGCTGGATGTTCTTCTCGAGACACGACAGAGCACTCCCGGCCCCCTCCCCCTCCCCATATCTTGGGTGAGCACATACTTAGATCCCCCAAGCACAGTGATAATTTCTCCTTACCAGCAGAGCCAGTCATTATTTATTATATCACTCTCTCACTTCTTCAGTCTCTCCTAATGGGAACATTGCAGTGGCTGCTGGCTAGAAAATTAGCCAAGGGAACTTCTTCTGCTGGTCTCTTTCCTCATTATACTAGTAAAAAAAATTTAACTGTGACATTCTCGCTCTCTCTGTATATATATATCAACGCAGGTTGGAAGCACACTGTAGGGGCTAATAGTGAGTAATTTAACTGTGGCGCTCTCACACGTTTTACCCTCATTCCTTCTCCAGAGCAGCAGCAGAAGAACAGTATGTTCATGTATTGTTGCTCCACATTATAAGCAGTGCTTGCAAGTTTATGTCTAATCGCACTCTTTCCACTAGGTTTTGGTTTTTTTTTTTCATGTGGATGTGATGCAATTTCTTCCAGTGTCAAGGGGCTGCCATAAATTACAGAGAGATTCAGGTAATCCTTAAAGAAAAGGGGTTTTTTTTGCCCTTAAAAAGTGCCTTTTAAAAAAACCAAGGGGAACATCTGACTGGAAGAAAGTTCTGCATACGCACACACACTGTCAATGATATGCTGCTAAGGGCCATTATATCAATAGGCGTCCAGGGAGGTAATTCTCTTAAATTAGGAATAGACTCATCTACGGAGGTATCACTGAGGACAGAATTGGTGTTGTTCACTGCTCAGACAGGAGCCATGTGAAGCGTAAGGTAGAGGAACACTTTTCCCATCTCCACTCGGGTATCCCACAGCACGGCTCAGGCCAGCGATCGGATCTGGTTTCATTTCAAGAAAATTAGTAGAATTCTGTGGGGTTCTGCGCTCAGCTGTTCAAAAGAGCTCTGTGCATGATCAGGCCACTATTTTTACGTGTTGGGATATATCTGTGCCAAGTGCATGCATTCAGCTCCACGGGAACAACGTCCACACTTTATCATCTGGTGGATAAAGAAAAAGGATTGAGTAATTTTCTGGAATAATGATGTATTTGGGAATGGTCACAACAAATCATATGGCTCTCCACAGAATCCCTTCTAGAAACAAACACAAAGGGGAGCTGCAAATGACAGCATCGCAAGTGTTCAAATTTCTTGAAAACTCTGGATTTTTATATCCCTGATTTTGACCCAGATCCATCATATATAAATACACATCCTGCCAGGTATACAGGCATAATACAATTTTGTGACTTATGGTAAGGTTTATAAAAAGATAAATCTGCTTAAATATTTTGCAGGAGGTGCAAAACTTGAGGTTAGGGGTGAAACAAACATGGAAGCAAACTCACTTCTTCTTTTCACCCCAACTAGCTTTTTGGCAGCGAAGCACCGGTGACTACAGCTGTGCAACTCTTCACCTATACCAGGTGCCTTCGAATCTTTTTTATTTCCTAAATCAGACCGCTGGTCTTGATGAGAGCTATCGTTAGCAGGGAGCGGTCCCTGCGCCGGCCGGTGACTCTGTGTGTCCCCAGATGGCACCGGGGGCACCTCTTCTTGCCCGGTCCTCTCCTCCCCGTTCCCCCGTGCCCGTCCTGCGCGTGCAGCCGGCTCGCGTGCTGCAGCGGTGCGTAATTGGCTGGGTAACTCCATGTACCTAGCAACGCAGATGTCAGACGGTGGCTCTTGCCCAAAGGGAAGGAGGACGAGGACAGTAAACAAAGACCTCGGTGTCCTCCATTTTGGAGCGCCTGCTGTAAGTTTTACTCTCTTCACTTTGAATTATAGTGGCAGTGCTTTGAGCAACTACATCTGAAGTACTCCAGCAACATCACACTCTTGTTCCACCACCACTCTGATGACCACCAGTGTAATTCAAAGAGAAAGAGTAAAAACTCACCTCTAGGTATAAAAAAAGAGAGAGAGTTTATTCCCTGCCAGAAGAAACAATACGACCAGAACTATGGCAGTTTCTACCCTGAACTGTAAAACTAATGCTTTCTGTTAGCCAATGAATAAAACTGTCCTTTTTCAGGAAAACCATCTTTCACACTTATAATATTATCTTTCCGCTAGATGCTGAATACACTGGTTTATTATGTCTAGCATCTTTTTTTTTTTACCACGGAAAAGGAAAGAAGTAATGCATTTTTGGCTGCTTGTGGAAAAGGAGGGAAGGAGAAGAATCTTTCTATATTTGCATTGCTAATTAGCAGAAAGCACACAGATAATACAGTGATCAGTACTGTACACACATTTTGAGAGATGAACAAACATTGCACTATGTCTGCATATGGAACGGTACCATTTGTGTAGTTCATGTTGCATCCAGGCTTTTCCATGGGGCTCCACAAAGGACACGCTGAAAAGCCCCGATGGTGGGCTTGGGGGGATGTTGGGGTGTGATTTGTTTACCCTGGAAAGGGCAATGCAGGGGCACAGCTTGCTTTTCAATGTCATTTTGGTGTTTCTTCACCCCCAAACAAATTTGCCAGCTGGGTTGACTGAGGAAAAGGAATTTAAGAGCCTTGTCCAAGGTCACCCTAAGGAACGAGCAAGTCAAGCCACTTACTCAAGGGCACTGAGTGCTTCAGTGGCCCAGCCTACCTCCCTCTTGCTTCAGGTTGTTTGCGCCAACCTCTGCCCCCCTCACCGCACAGCCTTCCCCACGCAAGCAGCACAGTGTAAAGTTCACAGCAAAGCCAGCGAAGTGCCCTGCACCATCCATCCATCTACTTCATGAGATAAGAATAGTTCCTTAAACCTTTGTTCATGACAGATGTTTTCCTGGTCTGATGTTTTTTTCTAAACGTCAGTGTCTATCCACAAATTATATCTTGATGTACATCCCTGTGCCTGGATATATGAATAGCGTTACAAGATGAACACAGCTTGGAAAAACTGAGCTCAAACCTGAAGAAGGTTGAAGAAGCTGGGAGAGTGCGAGACATTATATAGCTTGAAATAAACACTGCCTCGTCTCAAAGAGGTAATTTCATTAGGAAAATGCAATAACTCTTGGAAAACACTAGCCACGTATCAGGCTTGACAGAGGCTTGGCTTCTGCCCATTCACATATGTGGTCTCAACAACAGCAAATACCTTCATGCTGCCCTCATCTGCAGGTATTCTTTCTTTCAGGGTCAATCCATAAAATCAACTTCACAGTGATCTCTTTTCTATCTAATTCCCATAGCTTTTCTTACCTGAACATAAAGAGTTTACATTCAGCAGGTTTTTTTGGGAATTTAAACCAACAAACCCACTGTTTCTGCCCTGAACAGCTTTCCATTTGCCTGCCAAGTGATACGCTGAGTATCTACACAATAACAGAGTACCTATTTACAGTCCAGCATGGCATTGTCTACAGAGGTTTAATCTCCAGGTTGACAAGTTCAAACTGTCAGGGACTCCCTCTCTACTCCTCCCTTTCCCTGGCTAAGCCGTGGGGCAGGGTGTTATACCGTAGGTCAAACCAACACAAAATCATTTCCATGCAGGCAAAGCTCTCTGAGTACATGACACCGTCTCTGGTGCCACTCGGGTTTAGCTTGATCTTCCACTGAGCTGACTCTGTTCTTCTGCTCAGCTGGGTTCACTCGTCAACATGGCAAGAGCTACACACACACGGAGGAAAGCTCCCCAGCCCTCGTCTGGATCCACGTATTTGGAAAGTCATATCGCTGCGCACACCCCCTCAATCCTCACCCACCGATTTCAGCCAGGTTAGCTAACACATGATTTACCCATAGGAAGGTGATTGTTATCTACTCCTCTTCTTCCCCCTGAGTCTGGCCATAGAGCTGTCTTATATCTGGACTCTGACACTTCACTGCATAAATGTTACTTACACTGGAGAGAAAATAACTGAGCTCTGCTCTCGGCAGCTCTGCTCGTATATTGTCACCTTGCACCCACACGTGCAACGAGCACCTGTTTGGAGGCAGTTCACTGTATTTCATAAGATCCCAACAACTACCTCTATGCAAGCGAAGCACACAGTGACAAAACCCCCGCAGCTACCCTGGCACCAGCGTGCAGATCTCGCCTGCGTCCCGAGAGTTCAGTTTACAGCCCCGAGCCCTCTGCTGAGAGCTGGGGATGCTGCACGTGTCGTTGCAGGTCTGGTGGTCAGCTTCAGTCAGCCAGGAGATGCTCATCCCGGTTACATTAATGCCAGGTGAATGAGAAGGCTATTTATGAGCAGTAGTGTAATTTATACATGAAATTAACATATTTTTAAAAAAGCAAAGGTACTATTAAATACCGTCAGGTCCCAGTATGAAGAGACAGTTTCAATATTTTCTTTTATAAATCTATTCTCTAGTTCTAATCAGATTCTTCTCACCAAGGCTCCCTATCTGCTGAGGACAACAGAGGACAACCTGCCATCTGAAGCCATTTCAAATATAGTCACAAACAAATACTTGTATTAATATTAAACATGTAGCAGTTTCAAGAGCATGTATTTTTTGTATAGAGATCACACTATTCTTTTGAAGAGGCAACAGGGCTTTTGTTCCCAGCTCCTTTTAAACAATCTGGATATTAACTTTTCTACTACCACAAGCCTCTGAGCAACTTCCAGCAATATTCTCCAGACGGGTGTTTGCATAAAACGTGTCTTACAAAGACCTTGGGCAGACAGCTAAGGAGTTTTACCTCGTGCATATTAGCAGCCCAAGTGCTCGAATGCCAGGAAGGGCCCTACAGATCCTATGACTCGCTCCCCGGTGCTGAAGAGCCCTGTTACTTTATTGGTACTATGATCCAGAGGAATGCTATATGTTGTTCAGAGAAAGAGTTACGTGCTTCGTGTGAGTGAACGTGAGAGGAATGGAGAGCAGCAAACCAGCCGGTCCCAGTTCGCCGCTTCCCCCTTGGTGTCTCTCTGGTTGCAGCCCTCCCCCTTGTGCAAGTTTCTTCTGGTCCCCCTGAGGATGGTGAGACAGTCATTAGCAATTAGCCCAGGGAGGGAGAGGCTAATTGTACCAATTAGCACTGGAGCACCAGGTGGGGAGACTTAGACGCCGGTCAAGAGGGGACCAATAAAATGACTGCCAGGGCCAGTGAGACAGCACCATTTGGGGGAAGGAAGGGGAGATAGACCTGCTGATTGCATCTATTTGTGCCCTTTGTTTCCACTTTGGAATAGTCTTTTCAAAGCACTTAAAGGAAGGATCAGTCAAATCTGCGGCTTGAGATGTCCTTGCAGGGGCAGCAGGGGAAGGGAGAGCCCAGGTACAGCCATCAGCACCAACCTCGCCATCTTCCCTCACAGCTCGTGTGGTTCAGAGCAGCCTTATTCTCCCCCGATCCCCAACGAAGCCTCTGCAGAGAGGCCCAGAATTGCTGCGTAGCCATGCTTCATAATGTTCACCCACATTTTAAGCGCTATATGTTCCTCACGGGGTCTCGCTCAGAGTATAATACCTTGCCTAGCTCAGGTTTTCCTCACTGTAGCTCAAGGTTCCTACATGGAAACAATTGTAAATGGAGGGCACCTCTATCCCCTCGTGCCCTGGATTCAAACTGTATTACACTGACACGTGCTCAAGTGACAGAACAACACACCCGATCGCAGTAGATCACGTTATAACAAGGCTGTTGCACAACACTCATCAACCTCGTTTTTGCAACAATCATTTGTCTCTCAGGGTTTCAGCGCAGTACTTAAATCAGACTCCAGGACATTTTGAAGGGAGGCACACAGCTCCACGCTTCAGGAAGACAAAGCCTGGCAGAGGCCCTCTCCACGAGCTACTCTTTTACTACTCTGCATCCATGATCCAAATTTTTACGCCAAAAGCACGCTGTAACGGTACGTGCCAGTACTCCAACAACAGCCCAAAGCAGCCATATAGAAACGAAACAATTAAAACTATAAAAGCATTGAGTCATACAAAATAAAACACCCGTAATGTCACAGCTTAACTACACAGCTACTTACTAAAATTATTGGGTGGTGCTTTATACCAGATCTTCTTGCTGAAAGGCAGGACTTGTGTGTCTGTCCTCTCTTCTGCCCGCGGGAACTCAAAGGCAGACCTCTGCCCTTCTGCAGACCGCGGGCTGTCCAGAGCAGGGCCGTGCAGAAGACATGTCCCATCCTTTCCACCGAAGCCACTCCACTCTCTAGAAAGGAAGACAAAGTGTGATTTACCAGACGCCGGGACTACGTACACGGCAGCCTGCTGTTTTTTCCACTTACCTAAAGGGACGACGTGTCCTACAGTCCCAGCTCCACGGCTGTCACCGAACTAGTGCTTCACGTGAACGGCACAGACAGCCCCTGCGGCAGGAAGCAGAACTGAAGGGTGACGGTGTCGGGCATCCCCCACAAGGGAAGAGTTAGACTACCCCTTATTTTCCAGCATTTCTCTGTTGGTGAGTGTTAGCGCTGTTCAAAGGCACCACTTGTTGCATGGGGAGCACCAGTAGGAACCTCAGTGCTTTGGGCTGGCAGGGTGATGAAGGCATTACAATGGCAAGACACTTGTACCTAAGAGGTTGTGCCTAGTTTTTGCATGAGCCTGAGCCTTGTCCCCGCTCACCCAGGCAATCGGTGGACTCAGGCAGTCAGGGCCTTTCTCACAGAAACTGGTCACTCGGCCAAAACCTCACTTTCTGGGGTGGTTATAAACCTTTTGAAAACAAACAAACAAAAAAAATCCCCTTGAGGCTCAGAAAAGACCAGTGAACCATAAAGACCCAGTGAGATAGTCCAGGCCCAAATTAGCAGCACTGAACAATAGGTCAACAGTGCAAAACCTTTCAGCTTTTTGCCACCAGTAACAGAAGAAAACCAGGGTGCATTTAAACTCCAGCACCTTTCCACAGTTTAATAGTAAATGGCCTATATTGAATAGCTGGCAACACATGCACTCTCCTTGTTTTTCTTCCTTGTTAAATGTTTCCTGGCATGGTGACAGGTAGAGCATAATACAGCTTGGCAATATGGCTTTTACATGGTGAAACAGCTCCTCCGTGCTACGCTAGAATACCTATTACTGTGACAAGGGGCTTTATTCTGAATTATCTGCACATACTAAAAGCCAGTGGGAAATGGGAGGAGAGTTTAGTGAAAACTACATAAGATTTTGTCACCGCTGAGCGGAAAATTTTGGATGGAAATCACGGAGTGTGGGGCTTAATCACAGCTCCTTCTGGTCGGCGCACTATGGAAGGCAGCCCCAGCCATTAAAAATTCACTTGGGAAAGGTGGATGGTTATCCAGCATTAAACATGTTTCTGTGGCACTGAATTCTTCAGATCGCTTGGGGAAGTAAGTCATCCACTTTTTAACCTGACAGTGCTTGTTGATAAAAACAGTAGAGAGAGCTAGATGGAGCGCTTACACAAAGCTGATAGATGAGATAGATGGAGAGGATTTATCCTGTGGCAGGGGAGCTGGGTAGGACTAAAGCTGCGCTGACTTCTAAGCGTGGAGATGATCGGGTTATGCAATTATTTCTTAACTTAACATGTATGTGAGTGATGGAGAGCCGAGACCCACGCGAGCCTCGCTCTGTGCTGCTCTTCCTTGGAGACAGTCTTCCCCAGAGCCACCGTTGCGCCTCACAGAGGCATTTTCATTTGGCAGCTCCCTGAAATTTAGGAGCTGTTTTGCATTTCAAATTTATGAGTTATTTTGTATCTGGAAGCTGCTGTTAAACAAAGGTCTTACTTGCTCTGTGGGCTGGAGATAAAATGCTAAAGACATTCTGACTGCTACAAGTTGTTGTTGAGAGAAAGAGCTGAAGAAAATGACCAAGAGGAGAATAGAGAAATTTCTGAGTCAGACGATTGTTCTGTTTCTCTCTCATATACTTATTTTCATATTCAGAATTTTCATATTGCTTCTTTGCCCAGCCTATGAGGGGTTTTATGCAATGGTCATCACTGGGGTGTTGGATGCTTTTGTTTTTTTTCCTTGAAGATTTTGTCTATTTAATGTCAAAATGATGAGCTCACCTCATATTTTCAGATTTTTTAAACTGATTTGGAAAAATTCAGGCTCAGGTCATTTTTACCATCCCACACTCACCAAAGGCCTCAGACAGTGATCTGACAGGGAGCTTGAAGACCAAGAGAATGGAAGTGTCAGACTGAGCAGGGCCTAAGGTAGAAAAGAGTCTGTGCTAGTGTATATAATTTTATTAAATGAGAAGACTGGTATCTTTACTGTCTCGGTTATCTCAGCCATGAAGAATTCTCACAGGAAGACAGAAACCATCTCTCTGGTATCCCTAATCTCAGCCCAACCCATAACCTCTGTAGAGCAGAGGTGTGGGAAGCACTATCAGAAGTAACATTGAGGAAACAGGTGACCACAGTCTTCAGACGTTGCCTACCCTCGGCCACACAGGACATCCACCACACAGGGCAACCAGGTAAGCTGGATAACCGTAAGTAAATATTGGTGAGCAAGGATGAATAAAGGGAAGAAGTGTTCTTTGCCATTATTGTTACATGAACTCCTGGAGACTCACGTTAAATGGGGACATTCCAGAATAAATGAAACCGTGCCAAAAACAAGGGATAATGAGGGACCTTGGCCATTTCTGTCAGATGCTTCTTATGACCTCCAGGTGACTAGCACAGTCCTCACCAGTTGAGTCTCAGCCCAGTAGCCTTCATCCGTGCTCCATGCTATACGACTGGGCACTGACCATACTTTGAAGACAGGAAACATATTTTATAGTCTGTCAGCAGCAGAATTATTTCTGAGGCCCTTGGTTAATAATGTAGGACATCAGTGATCTTGGAAAACTTCAACATCAATGCTGTACTTGGCTGAACAGAACAGATGCTGACATCTTTGTTGCTGTTTCTTGGCTGAAGACAGATGTTTGTGAGCTTAGATGGAAAAGGCAAGAGTGTATGGACATACTGGAGTCAGCGGAAAACACTCGCCGCTTCCTTATACTTATGTGGGGACTCAATCTGTATTCTGGGAAGTCTCTTAGATTATAATTGCTCCATGATTAAGTATGTGCCAGTGTCATCTCTTAGGAGTTGAGACAAGGAACACACTCCTGATACTTGTATGATGATGTCTGAATAGTCCTCACATGGCAGAGAAAATACAGGTGCATTAGGGAAGAGCAATAAATACCATCAACTGCTCTACAGGATTGGATTTTTGAAGGGTGCTTCTGTCTCAGATGTTAATGGAGTGGCTTAATTTTCCTTGAAATGGTCATAATAAACTCATGAAAACGTAATTCACGGATGAGGCATGATATCTGGTGTTGAAAAATGCCTGGGTGTTCTTGACGCCTAAAAAAAGATTGTTCAGCAGCAAATCAGCTGTGTAAAAATGTGACCTCTCTAATGCTTCCAAGTTCAAAATGATTTGTTGGGTAAGTGTCATTTGAACAAGTTAAAGCTTCACAGTTTACTAAAGGATGTGTTTTGTATTCTGGTCCAAGTATGACTACACCAGAAAATGTTTTCCCTGCATCATCTGAAATACCAAATGTAAAGCAAAATTTTGCTTCAAACTTCCATGAAGAGCCAAACTCTCTCCACTCACAACAATATACAAACTACATAGTAAATCACCCTTCTGAAAACATTTCATCCACTTTGTACTTTCAGTCCAATGTTTAAAGGCTTCTGTAAGTAAATCTCTTATTTCTTTCTGCCTGCCACAAAATTGCCCTGAGCTCACAGACACTTTCACCTTGAGGATCCCATAGAGAAAACTGTTTTGGCGACGGCGAGGTAAGACCACGTCCCAGGTGATCCTGGGGCCCTGCCGCTCTCAGAGCTGCCCCATGAGCCAGTCCCACCGAGAGAAACATCAAAGCAAGCTTCTTTTTACAGAGGGAAGACCTCTGGGGTGTGCTCCAGCATGATCAGACTTTTTCCAGGTATAGGAAATTTGCTGGGGTCAGTCTTCATCCACCTTTCTTCTTTCCAGCTTTGCTTCTCAGACTGGGAACTTTTCTCTCTTCTCTGTTTGCACAGGGGCTGCTTCTACAGCCTCTAGAGAAGTCACTAGGAGCTTTCTCTGTTCGTGCTGTGGGAGCGGAGGCTTTAACCTCGCTGCCCCGGTTACATGGACAGGCGAGCTCAGGTTTTTAAGCATTAACGTGATAAAATTGAGGAGAAGTGGGGCAAGCAAGAAGGTTGGTAAGGGGAATGGTCACAATTTGCTCAAGATCTTGAGGTGAAGGATGGCATGAACTTGGCAGGAAGCGAGAACAAGCAACCTCACCCATGACTCTTGTGTTGAGAAAGAATCCTAAGAAGAAAACAGATCAGTGTCCCCAGACTCCTGTGGCCCCTACACTGAAACCATTAGGACCATTACAGCAAGGAAGGAGGTTAATAAACATCTTACTTCCCTGGGCCAGCAGACACGAGGCAGAAACCGGCTGGAGGGAGCCCGGAGCTGCTCCTAGGCTATTGCCACAAAAAAATCCCTTTGTCCTGCCACTGCAGATATGAGAGAGGTTTGAAGAGGTTCATTGCTGTAGGATTAACAGCCTTTAAGCACTGATTAGCTGATATCAAAGTTATTATGGGATTAAGCATGTATTATCCAGCCCATCTGATGCACTTTCAGAAAAAAAGCACCCCAGCAGAGGTGCTGTCTCAAGCCAGGTGTAGGTGACGTTTGTTATTATGTAGGTGTTACTAAATGATCTGGGAAGGAAAGCACTTGTCAAATGTAAATCTGATAAATTATTAGGGACAATTAATAGACAGGGGTTTTTCAAAGTTAAGTAATTTCTATTATTAAATCTGCTTTTGTGTTTTGCAGCTTTGAACCGGTAATTATCTTCCAGACACACAATATAACACAACTAACAAAATATGGTCCATCAGACTGTATCATCTACCATTATTTATCTATGTTTGTGTAACAATTTCATCATTTGATCAAATAATAGCAGATCCCACAATATGTCATTCAAGTATCCCCAGTTTATCTATAATGATTTTCCTCTTGTCAGCTCATTTCTTGAACCTTTGCTGAATCTGGTTTCAATGGTACTATAAACAATCATCATTGCATTGTAAAACTGGAAACTCTCCACTAAAATAGTGTTTTGATCTGGGTTGCCATAGTAATAAGTCTGTGCTCCCCTCTTTGGAGGCCTTGTTATATGAAGTATCTGTGATTTGCTCAGAATGGCCCCAGTTCATCTGTCAAAGTGGGTTTTTCCTTTTTTAAAATAATGATCTAGAAAATCCCACAGTGGCAACAAATATTTTACAACCATAACGAGAAACATTGTATCACTCAAGCTTTGTAAATCTATGCCATTATTGCATTAGAATAAATCACTTTCCTTAGGTATATTACTTAGAAATATGCAATTCTAATTTTAGAGTGTGTATTCAATAGGGGGTATTTATTTTTTATGTAAAGAGAATTATTAACTTTGACTTCAAAAATACATCACATGTCAGATTGTGTTTAGAGGCCCTGCAGCAAAAAGAAAAAACACGAAATTCTTTCTTATTTCTATCAAAATACCGCAAATATCCAGTTTCAGATTTAGTCGCTCTATTCCATTCTTAAGTGCTGATTTTTATAATGAGATCAGATATTACCATAGATGTTACAACTGCACGCTCAGATAAATGATATTCAGATTATATCCTTGTAAAAATTAGAAGTCCTGAAAATCCATCAGCGACACCATGAAAATATATCACTGTACATTGTTTTAAATAAAAACGCTCCAGTCAGTTAGAGCAATTTGATACATGAACGATGATATTTCCTCCTGCAGGAACGAGAGTAAACAAACACTACATCAACACGCCGGTGACAGACTCCACGGAAAGAAGTGAGGACGGAGATCGTATTTTATCTAAGACAAATGGTTAAGCTGGTTACTTTATGTAAGTCGCTACCAGCTACAGGATTACTTCATGTAACTCACTGTCAGCTACTGCCTCATAATACCTGACAGGGGAATATTAAAATCATCAGTGGGAGAAAGGACGGAAGGAATCCAGCTGTATTCAATGAATTCTAATTAAAAAGTAATTACCGTACGGCGGGGAATCTGCCAGCCCCAGCCTCAGCCCCCTCCCCACACACGTAACGCTAGTTCACTCTTCGGCAAACAAGGGGGAAGGCGAGCGGCGGTGCATACGCATATTTCCTTACATTTTGCCGGTGACTTAGTTCTAAGTAGTGCCAGATCATGGGAAGTCTTCGGAAATAGTTTTATATCATTTTGCCAAGTGGATCCCCAGAAGACGCTGTGGGGGCAGAGGTGCTACACATCTTCTGTTATAATTGACCTGGGCTTTGAGATTTCTCTGTCATGATGTATCCCAGAATGGTGCATGACGGGAAGAAACTTGTTATTCCTCCAGCAGTGCCAAATGGGCAAGATCAAGTAGGCCTGGGACTTGGAAAAAAGGAAGAAATATTGACAGATAAGTAACCACTCCAGTAAATGACAGGCAGGCACAGGAAGCTTGATTTCCTTGGGGTTTGGAGGTAATCTATTAACCTTAAACCATTTCAGTGCAAATTTAATGGATTTAAAAAAAAATGCAAAAATATAAGATGCTTAATTGAAATCATTAGGTCTGTCTTGATTTCTTTTTCTCCTTGCAAGTTAGCAGTGTGGGAACAAAAACCCACCCATGACTAGAAGAGCTAGAAATAGACTAAATTCGACCCAAAATATTTATTCATTGGATTATCAAAATCGTATCTGTAATGCAGTTCAAGAACATTAAAGGTGTCCTCTGAGAAGCTGTCATTTTTTATGGCATTGTGACTGGCATCGAAACACTTGTTTTGCAATTCTTTGGATGGCAGCTCATCAGCAGCCAGGGAGATGCTAGAACAAATTGACATAAATAAGGTGGGCCGGCCTAATTAAGAGCAGAATTTGCCCCTTGAGACTACTGTCTCATTTAGTGAACTCAGTCCCAGCCCAGCCCGTACCGATGTAGTGCGCCGGGGCCCAGGAGGAGCGGGGTTCTCCTGGGTGCTGCGTGCACACACATGTGCTCACACATCCTAGACCCAGGATGAAGTGCTAGCTCTCCGCGCCAGCACGGTCCAGGACAGAAGGAATACAAGTACTCTGGATTTAGGCTCCATTATAGAAGATTTCTGTAATTTCTACTTTGAGATGTTCTCATCTTTCCACTGTTTGCAACTGGGAGTTTTCTTGCACTGAGAGGTATCCTCTTGGCCAGAAACAGCTTCGTTGCCTTACCTGAAACTCTGTCGACATTTGGTTGAGACTCCCAATGGTTAAAAAAAAAAATCATTCCTGCTCTCACCTGCATGTCCCACTGCTGAACTCTTGTATCTTGCAAGGCTCTCTGGGTCAGCCACATCCAGACTCGTGGCACAGCAGCAGCAATATTGTACATCGCCCCGGGCCCCGCTAAAGAGGTTGCTGAAACAGAGGGGGAAGCGGGATGAAGAGGCCAAATTCCCTCCACCTTGCAACTCTCCAGACAGACTATATTCCTCCTACAACCCATTCACATCCTCTGTTGCAGGCCCAGCATGAGGAAAAAGCTTCAAAACAATGTAACACAAAAGGAAAAAGGGGATGAATCCCCCCGACCTCGCCATGCAGTCCACCTCCAATTATTCTTAATTGACATCTTCCTCGCTACAATTTAAACTGATTACCCTTTGGTCTATCTACCCTTGAGAACAGATTATTTACATGAATTGAACACAAAGCACAGATTACTCCCTCCTTCCTTGCCATAATTTTTTCATATTTGTTGGTCTGTTACACCCCCTCAGTCTCTCTTCCCTAGTGGATGAAGTTTTCCAGACCACCGGCTGTTTCTGTTGTTATCCTCTGGACAGTTTCTAATTGATCAGCTTCTTCTGGAGAGTTGCCTCTTATTCTGCCGTCACAACAAGCCAAATAAGGTAACAGTTGGTCCTGGAAAGGAGTTATGTTGATGAAAGAGAGAGGTTTACTGTTCACTGCGGTTGGCAGAGGCTCACAGGAAAGATGATAAAGGTTTGGTCCCACAGATCCATATCACCAAGCATGGGGTTTAATTCCAGAAGGATCAATACTCCCTGGCAAGACCCCAAAACATATGTTTACCTTGAAGTACAGGAGTAGTTCATTAAAGTTAAGGAGACACAATGTGTAGATTCAAGCTCACATCTGAATCTCTACAAGAACAGGCACTACCTACAATATATTCAAAACAAACAAACAAAACCCCAAAATACTGCTTAATAGTTCCAATAATTTGAAGTTTTAACCTTTTTTCCTAGTTCTACTTATACTTTAATTAAATTATATTCCTTTTTGATATTTTCTCCTGGTAAGTTACATGACACCTGATTCTCATTTATACCAGGACTACTTTTGGCTTGCTCTTGGTAAGTAATAGTATGTAAATTAGATGCAATAAAATACACTCCCACTTAAATGTCCCTCTACTCTGTCAGGGTGATATAACATAGCATTAGTATAAATGATTGCTGGACCTCAACTTTGTAGGTCCACGTTGATTTTCTAAGTTTCAGGTCTTAGCATGATCTAAAAGCAAGTGTAATTGTATTTCCAGTAAAGTGCTATTATATTCATAATGCCATAACATACATTTTCATAAAGTAATGTAGGTTTTTCAGTGCATAATTTGGTGGCTTTGGGAATATTAGAAGAGGTAATGTGTTGCACTTGGGTTCTGAAATAAGCCTTAGTACCTACTTGCTAATTATTATCAGGCCACCTGCAAGGCTGTGCGGTCAGTTTACGAGAGATCTCTCCTGACCCACCCCACGTTTGTCCGCTACACCCACACTTTCCACCAGCTCAGCACGGACATGGTGTTATTCTCAGTTTCCTCATGCCGTGAGGGGTTAGGTGAGGCAAAGGCTCACGCACCAGAGTCTTGTCCTATCTCCTAACTCCTTCCCTGCCCACCTAAAGTCTCCTAATTGTAACAGTGCAGAACATAAATGGGAAAAGTGTATCGACTTGTTTAATTTAAAACAGGCTATGTGAACTATCTTTACAATAACTACTTGTTTCAATAATTTATAACTATGATGCTATACCTGACAAAATCATTCAGATAACTAGAGCAATGTGCACTTTAAGTTTAAAGTCAAGGTCTTCCTTGCTCATTTTAATGACTTCTCCTGTGCACAAGATATTAATATTCCTGTGAGCAAACATGGCACTGACTCATTAATCAATAAGGGCTGGCTCCTCTACATAATAACAATAGCCATACTAGATAATTAACTTTTGTTCCATTGACTTTAGTTTGTACATAATTTCCAGTGGCTCACACTGGATAATAAAAAGCTTTGCAGCTGACAGGCGCCTTTTAAAATCCTTTTTACTAGTTTAGGAAAATGATCCACACCTACCGTTATAAGTAAAATACAGCGTAGGTGTCGGTGTGTGTCCGTGCCGTATTTAAAAGGAGGCAACTGACAATAAATAGAAGACCTAATAAATATTGTAAGGCTTTGGTGAGTCCTGCTGTTAAATTGTAGCGTAGTGAAGGATTTGCATTTTCCTGTCATGTAGTTATAGGCAGACTAGAGATAAAGGTATGCCTACAATTAAAAGAGTATTCTAGATAACTGGCAGACTCCCTCAGTCCAGACTGGGATAAGAAACACAGATGTGTCTGCACCAGCTTTTTTCCTCAAAACTGTTTTTAATATTAGGGCAAGTCCAGCAAAGGTGGCAACACCAGAAACCCTGCGGTAGCCCTGAGGGACCTACTGTGGAGCGAGGCACAGCGTTGTCTGTGCTAGGACACAAAAGAAAAGGTGACTTCAAACCCAATCATTTCAGTTACTCAGTTTACAAGACGGCTCCACAGGCAGCTGCAGCGACACCTTCCAGGGGCCAGGGACTACGGCATGGGGGTAGGAACACGCAACAACAGCAGCGGGAGATTCCTAGTGCCCTGGCTCTCGCCGTGAGACACCAGGGGTGGACGGCTCTTTGCCCAGACCATCACTTCCTTTGCTTCTATCATTAGGGGGTTTTGTTCAGTGGAGATCTGTTATTTATGCTTTCTTCCTTAAAAAAACCTCAAAACACACCGGGAGCCAGCTTGGTGTCATTAGCAGAGCAGGCTGGAGAGGGAAAAATCTACTGCAGAGAGGACTTGGAGGCTTCGAAATCTACTTTTCTTCCAAAATGAAAGTAAATTTTGGGGAAAAAAAAGAAGACTCAAATCACTTCAGATGCTTTCTTTTGACATTTTACATTTTTAAATTGTCTTGTCATCTAGAATACAATACAGAATTAAATAAACCATACACACGAGTATTTTCAAAAGCAAAAATTGAAATACTCTATTTCATAAATATCAATCTGCTTGACAAATCATGAGTTTCTGCTACCCCCATATTCCTTTCTGACTGATATGGGATGTTGGGGAATTCAGTCTGGCATTCTGCTGAGTTTCAGATATGATGGAAGTGCATTTTCTGATGGAAAAATCGTTCTACTGACTTTTCTGCAGTTAGCTGTAGATATTAGTTGTGGAATAAAACATGCTTATAATCCACTGTAGAATAAGAAAGTTCAGTATAACATACATACCAGAGTTTTTATCTATGGCTTACTCTATGATAGCTTTCTTTGTGATACTGGGTGTCGCGGAGGCCAGACATTTGGCTATGTAAATCATTGCAGTCCATTGATATTAACTGAGCTACCATGATTTGCCCAGATGAAGATCATCCCTTCGAGACGATGTTGATAAACCATCCCCACGAATGTGAGTATAAACCATTTGTGAAAATGCTTCTGCTTTCAATTTCAAAGACCAAGATAGCTATCTCTCTTACTCATACAAAACACCCCACGTAGAGAATGCCTTGATTAACCCTTAATTCAAACTCTAAAGCATGTGAAACAAAGGAGCCTCATATGACCTGTTAGGGGAAAAAATGCAGGCTACTAAGTGAGTACTTATTTGCATTATACAATATGTTCTCCAGCAGGAATAAAATATACTGCAAGACAATGGCCCGTCAGCTTCTATATAGAAGGGAAAACATTCTTGTGTTCAAAAGTGTGGAAATGTCAATATTTCAAAAGGTAGTTTTACGGTTCATTCAAGCACTGATAAGAAATCATTACACTTTTTAAGAATATTGATGATTAGAGAGAGGCATTTAATGGAGGGAAAGCCTTTTTTTTTTTCAGTTCGTTAGTTTGTGCATGTCTAATTGACTCTTCAAGACTCTTTTGCATGAGTCACTAAACACAGTTTTAACCAGACTATTTTCATACCAGTTATAAGGAAACTTCTCCGGCTTACAGAAATTTCGTTTCCATGAGTACTGCCAAGTTCTAGACCAAGTTCGATTCAGGAAATACATGAAAAATGAGCAATTAAATCACTTATTTTTTCCTACAGCAATAGGCTACCCAAGGAGCTGATTTAGTAGATTAGACACCAGGTTTGGAATACGTAGGCCTCTGGACAAAGTGGGTTCACCTCTTTGCCTATCTAGATAGGTCATGAGGATTGCTTCTGTGGCCGCTGTTAGCTCCTGCTTGCTTTATCTGGGCATCAGGAACGAAGAAAAAGGTGAAATACAATATGTGAAACCTCTACCGACTCCAGTGGCACAAAGCAATGCAAAGGTACCCACTGTCCCGCCTGAAAGATCCCTGCCTTACAGCGGGGTTGCGTGGGCACTCCCTCGTGAAGCTTCTCCCGCTCAGCAGGCTATGGGGCTACCTAGGGCATGAGGAGGATCGCGGTACAGCTGAAAGCACATGGATAGCTGCGGATGTTGAAGGCGCTGGCTGGGATCTGCAAAACAGCGTTATTAAAAATGACCTCTGAGGCTACTGCAAACTTCCGTGGTATACAATCAACTATTAAGTCAATGAAATCATTTGTATCAAAGACATCGTGACACTGTCTGAACGTGGAAATGGATAACAGAAAGACAGCCCTGCATGTACATATGGTCATGGTCCAGTGCAGTGAGCGTTACTGCTTGGTTTGCTGAAGCGTACCGGACAAGCTTTAGAGCTTGTTATTTTTGCAAGAACTAGAGTGGGAAAAAAAAGCTGATGCATGTCTCAGCCCAAAATACAAACCAGAACCAAGGCAAATGTAAGGTGAATATTTTGCAGGTTCAAAGTCAAGAATGACACTCTGTGCAAAGCTTTTGTGATTACAGAGAGAAATTTCTACCCCTGTGAATAATATTTCCCATCTTTATTCACCTCGGCTCTTGCTGCTGCCCCAGGGGACTGGAAGCAGAATTACTCTGCTCTGTGGAGAGATCCTGTTCTCATGACATTTCTAGCCTCCATTTTGCTGAACCAACAGACGTGGATCATTGGGATAATACGACTCTGATGAGCACTAGAACTTTTAGTCACTTATTGGCATCCGCAGCCTTTGGGGATTTACTCAACACCAGTGAGAAAAGCCGTGCCAGCCTTATCAGCTGGTGCGCACTAGCCCTCTTTGCTCCCAGTTGGATCTGGAAGGCGTCATTCACCCCCTGCTCCCGCTGGGCCAGACGTGGCTAACCACGCAGCCGGGCAGGCAGCAGGACAGCTACCCGCACGGCAGCCGGCTCTGCCTCCTCGCCAGCTTCCAGGTGGACCCGAACGCATGTGGATGCCCGGCTGGTGGGGACCTGGCTGCAGGGTCCGTGGGGTTTGGTGCCACCTGGGGTAAACCACGTGGGGCCTGACGCTTTTGTCATACTTATTTGTTCCCAGTTTTTTTATTATAACAATGTTACATGAGATTGGCTAATAGCACTAAGCGTTCCTCCCTCCACATTTAGCTTGAATGAGCAAATTATTTAAAGGGAAAGAACACAGCGTTGTGCTTGTTGATTTTTGTACTCTCTAAACTCTTCTAAATTTAAACAGAAGCATAACCCGTCCCATCCAAAATAAAATATCATAAATACTAAGGAAATTACTCCATCTGTGGTATTATTACTCACTGTGGTATTTTTATACAAGCACTTTCATGGTTTCTCCCAGCTGGCAGCTCAGGCTGCAGAAAGGTTCTCTGCAAACAGCAGCAAAATTACTTCACTGATCTTCAGATTCCTCCTTAAAAAACTCTCCTTTGCCTATTAAAAAAAAAAAGGAGACACGTTTAGCGAGGTGGCGTGCTTAAGACTACAGGCCGTCGGTCTCTCTCTTGTCCTGTCAGAGCTGAGTGCATTTCCTTGCCCTCTCCATGTGCTGGCAGATGGGTGTAAACTCTTCGGGGCACAGAGTCTCATGCTCAGTGCCAAGCACAAGTTGGTCCCTGTCCATAAATGGGACATGAGTGTTATGTTAATATGAAGAGTGAGTGGAAACGTTTGGTGAACAAAGTGTGGGATCCTTGTCTCTTCCAGTGCGATCTCATCACGGTGACGTCAGTGAGTCATCCTGAACCAGGCAAGGAGCTGGGCCAATGTTTGCTGATGGCAATGTTCGCATCACATACATCTGCCCACAACTGCCAACCCTGTAGCTGCCGCAGGCTGACTTTAAATGTGAAAGCCTGAAGAAGCTAAACTCCTTTGCACTGCTGCTTAAACCACCTCCGTAATTGCTCAGATCCGGTGGAGCAGCACTCTGTTGTTTTATGCAGTGGAAGTCCCCCACCCAAACAAAATACCATTAATAGAGAAAACTAGATTTCTGTTAACGTGCTGCACGAGTTCTCAAGGTACCTCTTTACCCACAGACGAGGAGTATCTCTTTCTTCTGAAAAGCCAAATAGATGTGTGTATGTGCTGGGGGCGATCAGAGATTGCAGCCAGATTGCCCGCCTTCCTGGCTGGCTTTAAAGTATATCTGGTTAGTTCCTTACTCTGATTCACACCCTGGAAAAAACATCTCTCTCTCACTTGATTGTTGATAATTTTTTTTTTTTAAATAGCCTCTTATCTTTAGGCATGCATGTTGGTGTCTCCAGAAGTGTCCGTGTAAAGACTGGTGTCACCTACCACCGGCTGCAGTGATAAATGCAGCTGTTTCTTTATTTCATCTACCTTTAGCTGCATTAGAACACATTGGTTGTTAGGAAAATGTAGTACCCTCATCAGGGGGTTTAATACCCAGTTAAAAGTTTATCCAGATAATCCACATCGGGATTAGTGACACTGTGAATTAAGGATCTGGCAACGATGAATACTGGTTACTCCCATAGAGGACCATTATAAGAGACTGATCCCTAGATCTGCACATCTTCCACATCTACATTAAAAATGTCCTGCTGACAGTGTTGTGCAAATTTTTTCTTGAAGGAGCCAATTCCTTCACGCCCCCAAAAAGTTCCAGCCTTAATATATTCTTACAGCAACTGTTGTCAGATATTGAGGCTACCTAAAACCATTCAAGGCTTTTACTTAACCTGGAGATATTCAACTGGCAGGAAACCCATGCCATGCTCTGTTGGGTCTGGACTGAAAAGAGCCCTTTTAGGGACATTCATCCTGGGAAGCGGGCCAGGTAAGTAGGAGAAGTTTATTGTCTTATTCTGACTCAGTCAATCCTTGAGACAAGGTTGCATTTTAGGAATGTGACATTATCATGATGTTGTGAATTTTGGAAGAAAGGATTGCCTCTGTGATGTTTACCTCCTCTGTCCCAGAATGGTTGTCCATATGAAAAATAGGTTAAATATATCTACTCCCTCTATCACTGATTTTTCATCTGCTGGGAGGCTGTTCTGCAGGTTCCAGACACCTCCTGCAGAGAGGTAACACAACCGCGATGTTAGCACAGTGGCAGTATGGGTGGGATCCTCTGCTTCAAAACCAGGCATTCTGGAGGACACAAAGTGACGTGGACACGTATCTCCTACGACTCCCTGTGCAACAGCTTGGAAGTGACCATTCCCTACACTGAAGCGAGCCATTATATTATTTTTGATACCTTAAAGCATGTAGAAAGTACAAGTTTTAGGTAGAATATGCTGAAACCGAGAAAAGCAGGCACATTTAAATTTTATTCTGGCTAGTTCAGTTAATCCCTGCAAAACAGGAGAACTGCAGACATTAATTTTTCATCCAGCTAGCTCTTATTGAACATATCATCACTAGTTACTTAGAATTTAATCTATTTTTAATAGAAAAATTGATACTGGAATATGAAACATGAAATAACAAATTATTGTTCCGCAAGAGACTAAGCTTTTAAAGATAGTACTGTAGTCTGGAAAGGGACCGAAAAACGTAAAAAGTTATGTCCAACATAAAAGTAATCTACATATTCACCAAAGCCTAGATCATCTCACAGCAGTAATTAGGCACTGACTGTAGACACCCTTATTTTGATGTTTGCCGTACGTTTAGGATTCATTACAGCAGATTATCGCAGGATTACTGCAACAAATTTTTCCTTGCAGTAAAATCTTATTTTCAGGTAATCTGGACTTTTTTTTCATCCCCCTTTGCAAAATCTGCTTTCATCAGCCTCCAAGCCTGGCTAATTGCCAGCGACTTCAGTTTCCACGTGATTTTCGCTTCTCGCATTTTATACAGGTGATATCCAAAACTCTTTTTTTTCCGTAGTGCAATGCATACTTTTAAAATTCATAACCACCAAACGTGTGTGTGCATGAAAGCAAGAATGGCTACTTCTCTTTCATACTACAGGGCAAACAGCCAGACTTTAAAGGCTTTATAATTAGGGACTTTACCCGATTGTAACAGAAGATGTATTTGCTTATTTTTGCTGTAAAGTCAATTATAAATATGCAAAACTCAAAGTGTGGGTGACCAGGCCACACTTAGCAGAAATAATAAGACTACAGCCAATTAAAACAGAAAAAGGTTGAGTTCTCGGTTTTCCACCCAGCGTGTTTCTGATGCTGACACAACAGCAGCTGTGAACTGCCAAAGTCAGCCCAGAGAGGCGGCTCGGTCTAGCCCCTGCCAAAATGAAGGATTTGGCCTAAAAGCCAGACGTTAGTGCCACAATTTCCCACGTAGAAGAACTGACAAAATGGTGGCTCAGCATTCAGGAAGCCTTATACCACACTATCATTTCCTTGTAGGAATATCACTCCTTTGAAGATGCGGCTTAAACAGACAGGAGGACAAATAACTTTACAGCATTAAAATCCTGAAATTTGTGCTGCTTACCTTTCTAACAGGACTGCCTGGGTACCTCTTTGTTAACTGAACACTTGAAAATTGTAACTGAAACAGTATAAACATTGGTTTTATTATTCTTCTCATAATATAGTCATTATGTGAGAAACATTAAACTAGACATTTGACTTTATTGATCTTTTCATGGACTAACGGTACAGGGAGTCATTTTCTGCCTAGACTAATTAATTGATAGACTAATTCATTGATCAGGTTCTCCATAGCATAGTTGGTATTGACAAACACTGAATCTTTTTCCATCAGTTGTATTAGTTTGCACCAATTACTTTGGCTGTTTCACTTAAGCAATTACGATAGCTCAAAAGCGACAATCAGATTCTCAGCTGGTGTAAATCAGGCTCTCGCTACTGGAGCCAGGGAGCTGTGCTGTTTTACCCAGTTCAGTTATCGGGCCTTTAAGATTTAATAATGAGCTTTAAAATATCCAAAACAATAACAAGGATATCTGAGGCAAAAACCATCACGTTAGCTGAAACATTTTCATCATAGCAATGAATAGTAACCATGTTAAAGGCTTATGTACAGATGCGTAACTTCGCTCCTGATTTATACAGTCTTAGAACGCTATCAGGTGCAAAGTAAGGTACCTGCACTCACAAATAATCATTCTAAGTCACACAAAAGTTAGATGCTCGATAGACTCACATTTTCCATGCATAGGTCGTCTGGAAATCAGGTCCTAAGAATATCCTGCTTCCAAGCAGACACTGCCTTCCAGATAGATGGAAGATAGCCCTGCCGTTTCATTTTATGCGAAATCTGTGTTTTTGCACAGATGTGCACCTGTGATTTTTTATATACTCAACTTGCTGCAGGATTTTAGGAGAATATAATGATTCGTGCAGGACTTCCTCACTTCTGGATCAGTGCTGAAAGCATGTCCTGGTATGGACACTGCTGCTCCACCTGTTGAGCGGAGCCAACAAAGACACAGGGTCACCAACACATTGACAGCGCGAGGAAGAGAACCATATGGGAATTTAATAACTTCTGTGAATTTTCAAAATAAAGACCAAGCAAAAATAAGTAAATTGAACTGATTGTTCTCTGGATAGATTTTTCTTAACAAATTATTCTTCAGGTAACCCAGGGAGTCACCAGAGTACACGGATGTTACACAAGAAGGAGACACTGAGCTGATTTTTAAGCTTATGATAAAGAAATTAGTTTCCTTTCAGAAAGAGGTCATCTTTGTCAAATTGGTCAGTGTGGAAAAATGTAAGTTGATTTAAACTTTCCATTCATTTCAGGTCTGCTCCTCCTAGAGTATTATGGAAAAAATGAGTCTGTGCAGGATGTTGTCTCTGTGCTCCGGATCTACCTCCCAGCTCTGAATAACTGAGAGTTCATTGAATACAGGCATTAGCAGTTAGTTCCTCCTTTTAAAGACTCCAATCAGTTTTTTCTCATCTTTGCATGCAAAGAGAGAAAACGATGTACTCTCCAGAGACACCAGCAACAGAAAGAAGAAGTTGTCAAGGCTGAGAAGATTTTGCTGAGGCAGTTTCCTCACGCCGCTCTAAACCCAATTACTTCCTGTGCTCAACACGCTCATGGAGACTCCCTCTTTGATGCATGGCATAGGGTGGAATAAAGTGCACGGTCTTCATTAAAATAAGCGTTGTTTCCCGGCACGATTAAAAAGAAACTCCTATGTGTGCCCTGTCAATGACATTTGCATTTGCCCCAAACCCATGTAGATGCCAATGTAGAGGTCGTACTTGTAATGTTTTTGCTGAACACGGGATAGCCAGAGTACCACGTCATTCTGCTTATGAACTCCATGGGGAAAAGAGGCATGTGCAGGCAAAAGTGAATATGGAGAATTGAGTCAGGGAAGAATATGATCCTTCTAAAAGAATGCTTTGCGCCCTTCACACATACATAAAACAGAGAGAGCGATTTGCAACCCAGAATTCAATGACACGTAATTAAAATCAATAGAAAATCGACATTACAGAACCAAAACAAATTAAAGCACAACTTTAATCTCTGTTTCTCATTCTGGCATTTGAAATGGAGGATTTGCTCCAAAGATATACTGTAAATAGGCTCATATATACTGGGTATGTCTTAAGCAATCTTTCTTAATGTAGCCCAATTATCATTCCTTACATATGAAAAGGGATGATCCACGATCTTCTTGGATGATTTGCAGTATAGAGTAACCTGGCCTGACTCTGATCACATGCCGGTTTTACACAGACGCCTTTACTTTATCATAGTGGGATTTATTCTTTACTAGCCTCCTAACAACTGAACAGCAAACATCATGACTTCATGCATAATCAGGTCCTGTGGACACAATAAGCCTCAGAACTCTGCAACTTTTCCATTTTAAATGATCTGGTTTTCATAGAGAGATGTAGAATATGGAAAAGCAGAATAAACCTATCCTATTCTCATATTTTTCTATTTTTGATATGTTACTATCTTTAGTAGTTAGATGCGCTGCAGGGCAAACAAATTATTTTAAACATTATTAAACTACATTTTTCTTAGCTAAATTCATATTGTCATGCCTCTGAATGCGATATTGTCAAACCGCTAAAACTGCAGAACATCCAGGGAAAAGCCACGCTGATGGTGGTGGTTTTGCCCTCTGGAAACATCATCCGCTCAGGACTTCATTTGACCCAGTTGTACACTGGACAGCTCTTGTTTACGTGTGAGATCACGGGCCTTCCATTTATTACCCAGTTCATTTTTTGTGGAATCGAGGATTTAAAACATACAAGGCTGATACGGCCTGTACTTACCAGTGACTGGGTTCTCCAGTTGACTCAGACGGTCTTGATTGATAGACACATAGACTGACCTTGACATTGTCATCACCAATACACCTGATATCCAGTTCAAATCACTGCATTCTTCCAGCCCAGCTTTCCATTGCTGGTTGTCCTGGATGCAGTAAAGTCTTGTAGAGCTTCGAGCATTTTCAAACTGGCCCATCCCACCTAGAGAACTACTGAAAATGATACCTTGACAGACAGACAGTAAAGTCCAATTAATGTCAGATACAGTATTTTGTAAATGCGGCATCGTTACCATTAACCGTGTTTGTGCATTTTGAGTCAATCAATTGTGGTCTTTTATAAATTATTTGGAAAATAAAAAAAAATTAAAAAAACAGAGAGTACTTCATACTAATTCACATCGAAATCATTCCAGAACTGACATTTAGTACCTGCAAATTGCAGATTTTTATTTCCCACTCCAATCATGACGGGCAGACTCTTCTGTATTGTTCGTGCTATGATCTCTTACCTCTTTTGAAACAGCTGCTCTTGCCCCAGGTCAGAGCTAAGACATGGCTGCTGTAGGATGATTGCTTCTGTATTCCTAAGGCTTCGGCCACAAGCTCACCTCCAGACATGGACAGAAATGGCAACCACCTGTGGCACTACACTGGCCAACCCATGGTCACACATTAAAACTGCTTCTTGCCAGTACCTGATTGCCCTACAGCAGACACTTGGATATACAGGATTGTGCTGCTGCTGCCACCAATTAAAAACTCGGCTGTGTGGCGTTGGAGATACTGCTGGAGGGCAGAGCTCAGCTCCGCTCCTTCTTCGCCCTCCTCCCCTTCCTATGGGATGCAGGGCTGGGCTTCCGCCTTGGCCCGAACCCCTCATTCTTGGGGTGACAACGTTCAGGTTTGCTAGCCTTGCTGAGGAGCCTTGAGCCAGCTCTGGCTGTCACACATGGCGTCTGCAACCCGTCATTTCGCCCGTGGCTCCGAAGTGCAAGAGGCTAAGATTTAGAAAGTCCTACAGAGGCACTGGGTGACTTAGGTTATATCGAGTTATCCTGATATACCTTTGTTCAGGATCTGCACAGAACCACCTTATTTACCTTTACAGCAGCAGGTTTTCCTCTTAACCCAAGGAAATCTCAGGGTCCAGCTTTGTGCTCCTCTCTTACAGTCATGGTAATTAGAAAACTACTTCTTTTTTTTCTCTTTTTTTTCTTTTTTTTTCCCTCTGGATAATGTCAAAACACCAAGTTTTCTTACAAACCAAGAAATTAGCTACAGAATGTGAGACGAAAGTCCAACCCTGTTCATCTCCGATTCCTGATTACAAAGATTTCACCACCAGTTGTTTCAGCAGAACTCACAGGTCACCAAAACCACCAAATGTTTAAATCAATTACATCTCAACATATAACAGTCCTCATGCTTCAAAAATATGCTTGGAGGCTGCCAGAAAAGCAACACGATTTGAATGTATTATTTACTATTACGGTTTTCACCAGGCAAGTTCATTCTGTCTTCAGAGTGACAGTAAGAAACAATTACTGAAAAGGGTACACAGTTCTCTAATTTAGTTTTCAATAGTTGATGAATGAAATGGGAAATGTTGACCACACTAGGTCACAGAAAAGTCATTTTGGTAGACTTCTGCTCCCCTCTGACAAGTAATACACTGAATAAGGATGGTCCTACACAATGTCTATCCATGCAAAAGCTTGGTTTCTTATTATTGTTGAACACAGCAGAAATCTGCCTGCTCAGTCTGAGCAACTGTTTCTCAATCAATAATTAAGTAACTTTAAGGTCTAGATCTATACAAAGATATTGATATTTTCACTGAAAATGAATCAATATGAACAGGGTAAAGCATCTGAGTAAGCCTTTTTAATGGCAGTGTTTTGGCTGTGAGAAGTAAATTAATTGATTAAATGAATGACAAATATCGGACAACCGAAGTAAGTCTTTTCACACTTTCACAAACCTTTTAAGCAACTCATTTCAATTCTTTTCTTTGTTTCCCGTCTTTTTTCCAACTTTGTATTTTTTATAGAATTTGCAGGCCTTCCTGTGAGTATGTAATGCAAGTTATGTCTTTTTTATTTTACATTAATGAGGAGAGTTCAGGTGAATTGTGGCAAAGGAAAAGAGCAAGCTGAGACTTATGGAAGGAAGGGCATTTTCTGGGTGACAAACTGTATGGGATCCTGCTGGAAAGGCCACAGTGAGAGAAAGGAGATCTACCAGGAGACTGCAAGGGAAAAAATCTGCTGAGAGATGGGAAATGGTAAGGGGGAGAAAAATACATCCACGCCTTTGGTTTGGTGGATGTGAAATAGTTCTGGATAGGTCTTTTCTACCATCTTCTTAAGAAACATATTCCCAGGAAATCCAAAGTAGTTAAACTGGACCCAAGGACAAAACTTCCTAGCAGTTCCCAGAGAGATGCCTCTACTTACAAAAACCTTGACTTGCTCCCACAAACTTTCTGGGCTCACAGCGCCCTGGCACGTGCGCACCAATATTGACTCATGCGAAGGCTGTGCTCACACGTGAAACCAGAAGTGCCCCATCTTCTGTGGGTGAATTTGTAGCAGTTTGCCGAAGGTTTGGCCTTAGGGCTCAGGCCAGGGGAGCGCTGATTCTCTCCCAAGCTCTGACGTCTTTACAGCTCTCCAGAAACAACAGCAGAAGCTCCTGGCCAGCAAGCCCACTCCAATGATTCACATGACATAGTAAAGCCCCAGCAAACACTGGGGCTGCAGGGCTGGCTTTGCTTCTAGAGGCTGACGGCAGCGAGCATTTTGCATCTTCTTGAAGTAGGACCGTGTGTCTGGAGGGCCACTGGTTTGAAAAACTCCCCAGCGGTGGCAAAACCACTGCGGTCTGCAGCCTGTCAGTGGAGGTCACTGAGGCTGGGTGAATCTTTCATGCCACTGGGAACAGAGAAGCAGGAGGGGGCAATAGTGAAGAGGCCAAGAGAGATAAAAGCGACTCCTTTCTTCCACTCGCGCTTTATTCTCATGTTCTGAGCTAACAAATTTAGTTCAAGGCAATGCTATTTTAATTGTTGGAAGCGGGTACAATATAGCCTCACCCAGGCTGGCTCCAGAACGAGAAGGGAATAGACACCAAAGTCAGGGCATCTCTCTTCAGGTATATATTTACTGTGCAAAGGGAGGGGACAAATGCAAATGGGTAAGCAGGACAGTAAAAATGTCATCTTTATTTGTCCAAACATCTTTCTAGTGGAAGAGACAGTTAGCTTTCCTAATATCCCTAGCCTTTCTTTTTCCCTTCTTGTTCCCTTTTACCCTTTTCTGTGTTTTATTTAAGTTCATAGTTTTTTTACCATCAAGCAGTGATTTCTTTTATCGTAAAGAAGCAGGTCAAAGAAACCTAAGCCGTGCACTGGCCCTTCGTGTGTACGCAGCTATCGAGTGGCACCATGGGTTCTTGGGCCATTACTTTTGTTGCTGGTCACAGAGTAATTCTCGGCTGCCCCATAGCTCCTCTGAGCTATTGTTGGGACTTCAATTTTCTGAAAATATTTTTGAGTTGGGTGGGGTTTTTTTATTATTATTAAATGGACACACATTCTCATCTCTAAAGGTTGAAACTCCACTTTTCCATCTGTCTCTGCCCTTTTTGGAATTGTATGTCCCCTGTGGTGTGCAGCTCAGAAGTGTTCACTTATGTACTGGTAAGAAAAAACCCAAGAAATGAAAAGAATGAACGTGTGACAAAATGGAAAATACTGAACTATAAAAATGACCTCAAAACTGCACAAAGAACTTGCATGATACAGGCAGACCCCACTCATAAATAAATATTAATCTGCCTTGCATGTAAAATTGAAAATTAATGTTGGGGTGGGCACACAATCCACTTTTCAGTGTAAAAATGTTTTCTCCTTTCTTTTTTTAATCAACAGTCAGCACTTTGAAATCACATGTCCCATTTTAAGCACTTAAGATGTGACTGGTTTGGTTATTTTTTAAAAAATCCTATTTAATATTTATGTAACAAAATCTGATGATCCCTGATGTGTTTCAGTTTTAATCATAATCTAGTATCACAATTCTAGTAAAAAAGTGTGCCTTTGTAGCTGTTCAACACGGCACAAAAACTGTCTAGCAGAGCAGAGAGATACGACTTCCCTCTTTACCATCTCCAAAATGGTAAAAATCACTGATAAAACTTTATTATTTTCAGAGCACAACCTATGAACTAATTAGCCAACATTTACAGCTCCCCAGACTGGCTGGAATATTATTTCACAGACATCCAGATCTACAAGAACAGCAGGGAAGAAAATAAAAATCAAAGCAGAATGCAGAGGGAGAAAATCTAGATGAAACATGAGATGTTGCTTCTTAATCCTGGGTGGGGGAGTTTCATCTTGCACGAGGTCTGTTCCCACCCTATGCACACTCCCACCCTATGCACACATCCAGATAGGGCAAGTGTGAGACCCTCTCTGCCCCCTTCCTAACACAGAGCCTCAGCCTTCACCTGCAGTGCCGAATTCAGAAAGGAGGGATGCTGAGTGCAGGTTAGGTTCCCTTGCATTTTGACTTTCCTAGATCAATTTGCATTCCCTCAGGAATGTATGACATTAAGGGATTCTCCACCGTGCAACTGCCATGCTGAGAGCAAGACTGTGTGCTGCCCCTTTGCTCCACCACCTGGGCGGTCCCCATCTCTGTTTGGCTGCTGAAGGCCAGTGCACATTTGCAAATCCCCGCACTGCCAGTCGTCTGGGGAGCACACAGATTGCTCGCTCTTGTTCTCCACAGCTGGGCAAAGCGGCTGAAATCGCTGGGGCAGCCGAAACCACAGGGGCAGTTTACTGAGTACCTGCAACCAGTAGTAGGTACCACCAGTAGAAATTGTACTGCTGACACATCTTGGTGTCAGCATGTGACCCGGTTTGAGTCTTGGTGGGCAAAAGGTGCAACTCCTCCAAGCACATTAGCTCAGGTGAGGAGGCCATATACGTTGCAAGAAGCCCTTCCAATGTGCTCTGTGGCTGCCTGTATACCGCACTGGTGGGACAGCCCTGGCATCCCTACTGAACCCTAAGGGCAGCCTGAGCCCAGCCCGAGCTCAGAGAGTTCTACCATCCCATCTCCTCTCTGCAGGAGGAAACGACTGCACCCTCCTAGGGACCTCCAAGGACCTCTTTTCTGTTTGACCCCGGCACTGCAAAGGCAGCAAACATGCTGGAGGCTGCACAGGAAAACATGTGCTGGGTGGTGCTCCTACGTGAGGTTTGCTCCTAAGCAGGGTGATATGTGACACGTGACATGAGATAATAGGTTTAGGGCAGTTACATTCCTTTACTGTCACAAATAAGAAAGAAGGAATATGAATATATGTAAAAAATACGTTGAGGGCCATGAAAGAAAAAATATTGCCCTGGATTCTACCTAGACATTCTTGGACTTAACTCCATGGGAGATTTCTGATCATCTCAGTTATGCCCTTCTCAGCTATACGCAGATCCTTCTCACCACCTGTCCCCCATCCTGTGTGTGAACAGTATTAGCGAAGACAAATGAATTATCTGGTCACTTTTCCTGTTTTTCTTTGTGGAGAACAGAAAATAGTATGGTATAAGTGAAAAAACAATTATTATAGTTGTTGCAAAATTCATTAAAACAATGCTTCTTCACTGTACTTCAAACATGGTTCTCACAGAGTTTTTAAACAGCTTTTGTTATTAGTCAAATGAAACACTGTGCACTAATCCTTTAACTTTCTTGTGCCAGATTATCAGTTATTTCAAGCAAGTGTTAAAATCTCCATCACTGGCAAAAATGAATTATGTTTTCTTTGTCAAACTTGCATCAACATGCCCATCAAGCTGAGCTGGAAAAGACTCTTTAACAGTACAGCGTAGGTGCTGCTGTTTGTGATTGCGAATGCACCTGAATCTAAATTTTGCAGCTATAGTGATCTGTCTTTCTCTCTCTCTATATATATATCTGCAAAAGGTTTTTATTTTCAGCCAGATTTTTAGAATAGTTTGTCACATTACAATCTACTCTAAATAAAATCTCATAATTTAGTCCTTTCTTCTCAATTCTATTGAACCCAACTCTATCAGTAAGTCTGATTCTCCCAGACAGTACTTCTATTTCATTTGATAATCATGAATCATCATATTTTTTCTATCATCTACTCTCATTTATGTGGCTTTCAAAATACTCAAGCAATTACAGCTGTATAATAAAGGCTGGAATACAAGAAGTAGAGTTCATCCTGTTTGGGGGAAGTAAGGTGGATAAGTTTATCTCTTCAGGTGACTTTGGGCCTCATTCTATGATGAGAACAAGTTTCCTCCATCATTTGTAAATATGCAGTGAGACACTGACACAAAGTCCTGACACATTAGTAATTTCACAAAGTATTTGGGAGAACTACAGTGACCACGCACGTACAGTTTTCTGCTTTGTAAACAATGCAGACTCATTCCTCTATAGGTTGTAGCTGTTGCTTCAGAGGTGGGAAGAGTATTCTAGAAAGACAGTTCTGCCTATAAATGAGAAAGGCCAAATTTCAGTAAGATCCCTTACAGGGATTGGTGTTAATCCTCGCTATAAGAATGTACTTATTTTCAGTAGTCTGTAATGGGTGAAAGAAATGTGGCATTAAGATGTCTCATGTATAGAGATACATCAAAATCTGCCCAGTTCATTTCTGTCTAGCCTAAAGAAATGGACAAGCTAATACACCACATAAATTTCACTGATGAATGTCAGGACTCTGATACAATACAAACCCATAGAAAGCGCTGTAAACAACATCAATCTTTCTAAAGGCAAGGCTGAGACAAAAATATTATTACCATATCCAAGGATGGAGACAGTATGTGTGCTTAATAACATAGAAGAGCCATCCCAACCCAATTTTAGTGGGGAATCAAAACTCTTATAAACACCTTTTTTTCCAGGGTCCCTAAAGGAAATACATTCATAATTTATACACCCAACTAGTATTTGGCAAGAGAGAGCGTGCTGGCAATCTGGAGAAAAAGGAAGACAGTTTGGGGTGGCAGCTGACCTGAGAGGGAGTTGCATGTGAGCAGTGCCTCTCAGGGCTCGGAGCGGTGAGCAGGGCTTGTTCCCAGAGCTGGGTTCCAGTGCTGCTGCAGGAATACCTCAGCCGTACCCAGGGCAAAGCCTCCACCCCACAGCCGGTGGCAAACTTCACATTCTCCAGTGGAGCTTGATTTTGTCTCATGGCCCTTATTTATCCCAATAAATAAAACATCGGTTCAGAACACCCAGCAACGCCTCATTTCTGTTTAGTTATTGAAGAAGTACCAAACAAATCTGAACGGGCAGAGACACTGTTCCTGCCATCACAGGTAACTCTGAATACTTCAGAACCAGAGAAGTTGACGTTAAATCAAATGACAACACAAATAACCATGAGGTCTGGAGAGAAGGACCAAATCATGGGGAACGATGCAGTGAAATCAGTACTCTAGAGGTACTCCATGCTACAGAGGCACGAACTCACTCGCTTCAGAGTCACCAGGCTTCTGAGAACGCCGTGAGCATGGAGAAATCCAAAGGACTCCAGAACTCATCCTGAAATATGGTAACAAAACTATTAGACCAGATTACCTACTCATCTACATCGCTAAGAGCACAGAGATTTCACAGAGCCAAGAAGTTTAGATTCTGCCCTGAGATGTTCACGTACAATGAACAGTTGAAGAGTCTTGGACCAAAATGACTTGTTTAAAGTAGCCTGTGGAATACAAAGAAATAGAAACATTAAAATCAGGGAAGAAATGTTATGCCGCCTGTAAGAAAATCCTGAGGTGGGAATACCAAAGTACACTGGATGTTTGCCATTAAATTATTATTTCTGTAATAATTACTGAGCTTACTTATAATCATAGTGTGACCCAGACACAAAAACATCTCCCCTTTTCAACTAAAGTAAGGACATACCCCACTGTGGTAGACCTTGACAGGGGTATTATTTCATCCAGCTTCCCTGGTATCTCTTTTGCTTCTCCCCCGCATGAAACTCCCACTAATGTGGAATAATGGAATGGCAAAGTCATTTACTGGGGAAAGTATAAGGCAAGAATTTACCAGAAGTTTTGAAATAAACCAAGCCCTTCTTTAGAAGATAGAAGAGAGCTGTGCATTTGGGGGAATAAGGTCAGAAGCATTAAAACCCCTATCCCTTATTTTAAGCTTCCAGGCATACAGTTTTGTGTGTATAGACTGTACATAGTCTCCAGATGTTCTCAGATACTTTGTTGTGCTTTCCCATCTGTGTGGCGTCCAGTTTTGATCTCCTTTGGAGTGAACGGCAAAACTTTTTACTATATTTTAGCAGAGCAGAATTAGCGTGTAGCCTTTACACCAAGCTGTCTGGGACAAAACCTCTGCTAAACCTCTACACCTGCAAACAGGAAATTCCGCTTTTCAAATTTAATAAAATCCAGCTCTGAGTTTGTGGCACAGATTTGAGACTAACATGCTGTTTGGTTTCTCTTAACATGACTAGATCCATGAAGCGTGCATGTGCGTCTGCGTGTCCCCTCTTGTACCCATTTCTATTGCATTTCACGTTTCTGTCAATATAGCCTCCAATATTTGAATCCTCTGATAGAACAGATGCAGTAATTGCAAACAGCTGTAAAGTATTACTCATCTTGCTAATCAAAATGACTTTCTGCTAAATAAACCATGAAAAAAGCTTTTCCACCATCAGTGAAGTGGAGTGGAAATGATACAGACTGTAAAGAGACCACCATGGAAGTAAAATCAACAGATCAAGTTTTCCTGCAACAATGATTCTACGTGCTAATGCACATTTCCAAAATTGTTATAGGAATTTCTCTATGTTTAGAAAAATGAATTTGTGTAACGACACAGATGTTCCTCCAGGTATTTTACATGATACCTCCAGATACAGAGAGCCTTGAAGAACTGCTTTATGCTTTCTCAAGATTCATAATCCAAGGGGAGATAATTGCCCCATATGGTTTTGCTAGATATGCCTTACACGCTATACTTTTTAAAAAAAAAAAAAAACAACCTCAGAGTAGTATCTATCCATATCAAACGTGACAAGGTGACTGTTTTTGAGCTTATGGGAACCATGGAAGAGGCTGGTGAATCTCCCAAAAAAAGTTTGAGAAAAAAAAAATCACTCCTAAGTAAAACTCATGGCTGATAACTTTAGTCTTTCATTAGTCTGTCCCCTAATGAGAAAGCTCCTTTTCTAGCTCATTGTGCTTCAGTTATCCTATTTTCTAAGTCATATTCTTTAATTCTTAAAAATGCTATTAGAAAAGAGATCATCTGTGGTTATATACTCTTCCTCTATTCCCTTATGCCACTTAAGCACTTATTGCTGTGGGCCACTCCAGTATAAAACACTCCAGAGGAAACAACTTAGCCCTGAGTTATTTCTCTCACCTCTTTGGGTCACACTGAATTAGGAAGCAAGCAATCTTCTCCCAGAGCTTTCTGGTACCATAAATGATTTGCTGGGACCCTCAGCTCTTCTGTTATGAAATGTAACTAGAAGTTAAAAGGCATATAAATTACAGATGTGCTAATTTTGTGGAGCATGATGAACTTCCTACTACCAAGTTTATATATCTGCAGAGAGGGGAAGAAGAGGGAAGAGTAAATGAGATACATATCTGATTACAGCACAGGAGCAGAAAGAGTAAATATACTTCCTCTCTGAAACATTTTATGTTCTCCGGCACTGGATGCAGTCTCCACCAAAGGACTTAGCAAGTTCTCTAGATCAGTTGCCTTTCTGCCCCAGTTTTTGCTCTGTTTTTCCCTCCCCAGGTCTTTTTTCTTTGCCTTGACTCTTTTCTACTGTCACAGTCATCTACCCACATTCAGTGCTGTGGCTGCAGCAGCGTGACCTAGTCACACCCAAGACACCCCAGGAGAAGCACAGGAGAACTTCAAACCACAGCATCACTGCCACAGGCAAAAGAGACCGTAACAGGGGAGACAAGGTCACCGTCTAGGGTAACGTAGTCTACAGGGTGACATGATCCTCTCTATTAAAAGGGTCACTGTAAGACCACGATAAAGTTCTCTCTCCCATGATATTCCTCTTCTTGAGGTTGAGAGAAAGCATCAGAAGAAATGCTTAGAAAGTCTTCACCAACTCATTCTGTGATTTGTTCATTTCTCCCTCTTGCTCTGCCCACTTTCCAGACAGCTCTTTGATTTCTGAGCAAGGAATGAAAACGGAAAAAGGGGCCTCATTTTATCAGAAGCCGCATCCTTCTGATAAAGCACATAGTGTACGGAGGACATTAAGGTATGTCAGCAGCAACGAATGAGGCTCAGACACCTTCACATCTCCAACTCCCCTCAAACTCTTGGTAGCAGCATGCATAATTTTCACTCACACATAGACATTTCCATGCTACTTGCGGTTCCACCATTTGCGGGTTTCACAGCTAGCGAATGCATCTTCCCACAATTACCGGTAGTAGCAATACGCCTATTTCACAAATAAACAGAAGGCTACAAAGACCTTTCTGAGTGAGTGAATCGCTATCCATTGCAGTCATCATACGATCCCTCTCAAAGAACTGAAGCTGCACCTTAAATGTATTAACTGTGCTTGCCCTCACTACCCCGACTGGAGGCTCTTCCAGAGCCAACATTACTGCTCAGACAGACGCACCCTTCCCATTCCAAGCCTACGTTTGCTCATGCTTTGTTTAGTCAAAGGCAACAAGGCTTAAAATCATATAGCCTATTTTTGCAGGCAGCAATGCAGCAGAGCCAGGCCTAGATCTCAGCCTCTCAAGAAGCAGCAGGTTTCAGAGCTTTTTAGCATCTGCCCTCATACAGGTTTTCAAGAAAGCCACGCACAACTAAATGTCACTGCACACTTTCTAAGTCAGTGTGGGATAGAGAATTTCTTTTCTCCAATTTCTCTCCATCCACAACTCTCAAAACAGGCACTGCGGCCCTTGCCTTTTCCCTGCCCCTTAAGCGCTGGTTTTGGCTGGCACAGAGTTCATTTCCTTCATAGTAACTAGTATGGGGCTACGTTTTGGATTTGTGCTGAAAACAGCGTTGATAATACAGTGAGCGAGCGGCTGTGTGGTGCTTAGTTGCCAGCTGGGTTAAACCACGACACTCCTTTTTGGCACCCAACATGGGGCTCGAAGGATTTGAGGTAACGACAGGTTTGACTGGAAAGTGCTAGATCGAATTTATAGCTGCTATCGTTGTTTAGCTATTAATCGGAAGGCTCCTGTGCTTGCCACGGGGCTTACTTGCCTTACTGAATATTAGAGTCTAGTGCTCGTTAGTGGCTGCTTTTTGCTTTCGCTGCTTGCTGCACTGCTGATCATCTCCCTCTGCTGTGCCTGGGAACACTTTGGTAACAGCAATGGCCATGTGCCTGGGCTGGCAGATGGCCAGGGCATCGCTGCTGCTTCTGTGCTGCTGTACTGGGCAGGCTGAACTCCAGCGTGAACTCGAGTCGCAGGGACTGTGACCTGTGGATGAGTCCATGAAGGAGCAGGACACCCCAAAGCGTCTGTGGCCGTGGATAAGTCCACACCAGAGCAGGCACATCTCTAAGCTTCTGTGGCCGTGGTTATGTCTGTGCCGCAGTAGGTATACCTCTGAAGGGATTGTGGCCCAAGGATAAGTCCACGCTGGAGAAGGTACACCTCGAAGCATCTGTGGCTGTGGATAAGTCCATGCTGCAGCAGGTACACCTCGAAGCATCTGTGGCTGTGGATAAGGTCATGCTGGAGCACCTCAAAGCGTGTGGCCATGGATAAGCCCTTGACAGAGCAGGTACAACCCTGGAGGAACTGCAGCCATGGGTAAGGCCATGTTGGAACAGGTGCACCTCAAAGCGACTGTGGCTGTGGATAAGTCCATGCTGCAGCAGGTATACCCCTGGAGACACTGTGGCTCATAGATAAGGCTCCACTTGGAGCAGGTACACCCCTAAGGGACTGCAGTCTGTGGATAAATCCAAGCTGGAGCAAGGGCAAGGGGAGGAGTTCATTGCAATGTTAAACCTGATGCTCTGGTCCAAAGGGACCAGGGGTGGAGGTTGTAATGGAAATACCTTTAAACTGTTGTAACCCATGATTTGAGTTGCATGTTACAGGAATTACTATAGCGGGAACCACCTGAACCAATGGAGGACAAGCCTTACAAGAAGCGGTGCAAGTGCAGCAGTGGCCTGACCTGAGCTGAGTGGTCCCAGTAACTCCACACCACACACCACCTCTCCTGTCCTGAGTGACCACCATAACAGATGGAGCCCAAAGGCATGGACTAAATGAACTCAATGGACATTTTGTGGGCATTTGTGGACATTTGAAAGACATTTCACAGGGGTGGTCAATAGGCTAAGGGAATGATATCTGTGTATTATATCAAAGGATGGGAAGGGTGTGGTGGTTAATGAGGTTGTACTGGATAGTGTGGGACCTGAGCATGATGTAAATAGTATGGAATAAGGGGTGGAGAATGCACTGGTTTGGCTGGGATAGAGTTAATTTTCTTCACAGCAGCTAGTGTGGGGCTGTGGTTTGGATTTTTGCTGGAAACAGTGTTGATAACACAGGGATGTTTTCGTTCCTGCTGAGCAGTGCTGACACAGAGTCAAGGCCTTTTCTGTCTCTCACCCCACCCCACCAGCGAGCAGGCTGGGGGTGCACAAGGAGTTGGGAGGGGACACAGCCGGGACAGCTGACCCCAACTGACCCAAGGGATATCCCACACCATATGACGTCATGCTCAGCTTATAAAGCTGGGGGAAGAGGAAGGAAGGGGCGGACATTCGGAGTGATGGCGTTTGTCTTCCCAAGTCACCATTAGGCGTGATGGAGCCCTGCTCTCCTGGAGATGGCTGAACACCTGCCTGCCGATGGGAAGTGGTGAATGAATTCCTTGGTTTGCTTTGCTTGCGTGCGCGGCTTTTGCTTTACCTATTAAACTGTCTTCATCTCAACCCACGAGTTTTTTCACTTTTACTCTTCCAATTCTCTCCCCCATCCCACTGGAGGGGGGAGTGAGTGAGCGGCTGCCTGGGGCTTAGTTGCTGGCTGGGTTTAAATCATTACAACATCTTTCACTCTGCAGCCTCTAAGCAGTCTCGCATTGCTCTGAAAAAATTTGCAGACTCCATTTCTCCATTTGCAAACCTTACAGCTCCTTTCACGGTAATATCCCCACCATGGGCCTCATTCAGGCTCTGTTCCAAATCCAGCAATTTCCTTCCTAGCATCTCAGAATTTGGGCTTCTCCTACTAGAAGTTTTCAAGATGTAACATCCACCTTAAAGTGTGAGAACTGAATGAACAAGCTCAGACCTTCATGGAGAAGTGTGAGACAGTACTCCCAAGAGAAGCTGAAGAGCAGGAATGGAGCTTGTTCTTGAGATAGAACTGGGGAGCAGGAAAAGGAAAGGAATTTCTCAGAAAATATTTCCTTTGGGAAAAAAACGGAGGCTGTAACACATTTCAAAGTGCTTTTGTCCCCTCTTACTGACGTTGAAAGCCCAAGACAGACTGCAAGAAATACAGGAACAGTCAGAATAAGACTGTGGTGGTCCTCATTTAGGAAGAGCTCCCTTACTGGGGGAAAAACAACCTGAGAACTTTCCTGAACTCAACAAGAAGTGAACGCTACACATTGCCAGCGTGGTACCCAGGCAAAAAAGATTACACATTATGCCCTTCACAGTCCATTAGCAATATTTGTGCTCATTACCAGTAAAAGAACCACTTGGGCAGGAGGGGCACTTGAGGTAATTAAGAATGTATTCACATTTTATAGAGCCATTGATGACCATATGTCCAAGGAACCCACATTAAAAGTGTGCTCAGGGTATTTTCCCTATCAATAAATATTAAAGTGGTTAACCTGCACTTGGTCTGCTCGCTGCCTGCCATGGCTGCGAGCTGTTAGCAAGCAGTAAGAAGCAGACAAAAGAATGTGTCAGACAAGAAACCAATCTTCCAATCTATTTCTCTTTTCTGGGGAAGTTTCCATTTACTATGTTATACATTGTCGTATTTTTATGAATGAAAAATAGAACCCCCAAAATGGCAAGAGTCTCAAAATTGTGATGGTAAGGTCTTGCTTTAAATGCACTTTTTACTAAAACATTAGCTTGGAGTGATCTTTCATTCATTCAGTTCTAGAACATTTCCCTATCCTTCTGAAATCATCCTCAAGTGCAAAATGGATCCAATATTATGTGTCCATTTATTTAAGTTCCGCCTGTGCCTATTCTTGTTCTAGCGTTCCTGCTAGACACAAGCCTAGGAACAATAAACAGCAATCTAAACTCATCACAAAATCACCTTAAGAAATGCAGAAAGTAACAGGAGTTCATCAGCTGAACAGGCAGTCTTCTATTGCAACCCTTGTTATTTAGACAAGTGCAGCTAATATACATAATGTAGCCATAAATAATTAAGTAAAATAAATTACAGCCCAACAAAGTCCACATTAAACAAGACAGGCCTCTCTGAAAGCCATGTGGGACTTACTATGTGAAGATCAGAGTAAAAAATGAAAGAGCGTGGCTCACGTGATCTGTCTGTTGCTCTAATTTTTAAAGATGATACCTAATCATTGTAGAGACTCTTGCCTAAGAAAGCTGGACCATGCTAGAGCCGAACTGAGCCATAAAACAGTATGAAAATGAAAAATGAGAAAGAAATGAGCACATACATTTTGCATCATGCTCATGTGGTAACTCTTACTGTCATGACTCACAAACCCAACAGAAAGAAGAAACTCCACCTAGAGCTGTAAATTCTGGTCAGCTCAATTATTTCACATGTTGCAGCCTGACTTGAGTTATTCAGAGCAGAGAAAGGCAGATCCCTGATGCACCCTTCCGTATTGCTGGACCGGGTGAAAATAATAAATCGGTCATTGGGAAACACTGTATGTTTCCTGGATAAGGAACAGCGTATTTCATATTCTTCTCTCATAGCTGCCTCTTGATGGCAGTAAATGGTTTTGCCGTAGCTGTCATACCTCAGCAGAGAAGTCCTGCAAGCAAAGGAGAGTCTACTTCCACGTCACCTACAACCCTTTCTTCCATGGCGGCTGATGTTCCATACCCTCCTGGCTCACAAGCAGCAACAAACAGTTCTATGACTTGTCAGGTTTTTAAAGACTACCGGGAGCCTTTTGCCGGAAAGCATCAGGCCACATTGACCTAGCCCTACTGGCAAGTCAATAGTTTGGAAATTATTCTGTTTTCCCCAGATAATTGCACTGGGTCCCAGGAGTGGAGACGTGGCATTTCCAGTGCATCAGAGTGCCTTTCAGGAGAATCACATCAGGTTTTGATGTTGCTGACTGTCTGCTTCTCCCCCAAGAACTTGACATTCTTAAAAAAACAAGCAAACAACCAAAAAAAAGCCTTTCGACGCTCAGGTTTCTAATCTATCTCCCAGTTCTATTAAAAAGAAAAGTCAGCAATATCTCCATCCCTCTATCCAGAATAAGCTTTGTGACCAGTGGAGCGGAGGAGCAAATGACACAGGACTCTTCATTTTTTTCCATAGAAAGATCTGACTCCCACATCCTGCAGGTTTGTTTTTTTTTTTCCTTGGATTAGTCTGTCATAAAGAGTCTGTGGCTTGATCTTCAGAAGTGCAGCTCTTGCTGAAATCAGGGCCTCTGAAAATCCGAGCCTTGATATCTCAGTGCCTTGAAAAGGACCTGCATGCAGAGAGGAAAGGAATAACGATTAACAAACTGCCTTCTAAGCGTAGAAACTCCCACCAAAAAGTGGAGTCACGGTGCCTGCTTGAACTGCTGCCCAGCTCCCGCCCAGCTTATTTCCTGGCTGGTTGGAGGGAAGAACGCAATTTGCACAACAAACGTGGTACTTTCTGAAGACTTTTCAGTCCAAGTAAATGATCTTGCACCAGTAACAGTTGTTTGTCTGATGATAACTCAGGACTGCGTTGGGCCCAGTAGCTGCCGCCTACAGTGAAAGGCAATATGGAGCCAACTCGCCCCCTAGCAAGGGGATGGCAAAACATTCCTGAACACATGTCCAGCATTGTCTATTTTGGAGGGATGCAGAGAGAATTTTCTTCGTGTATCCGCCAGCTCTGCTTGTCAGCAAGGTTGCATGGATGCAGCAGGAACCTGCCTTCCTCCAGTAAAAATCCCGGCACCTGCTGAAGTTCCTGAAGCGCTGCTCACTCTGTGGCCACGGGTAGTAGGAAAGCCTTCCCATACTGCACACGCATACCGTGCGCGTGCGGAGTCCTGCACTCGGGATTACCTGAGGAGTCTCCCCAAGGTTTAACTGAAGGGCCCCTTTAGGACTCCTAACCCACTGCTAGCAGCAAGCATGGCCGGATCAATACCCTGCCCGATGTTTTACATGTCATGACAGTGGATATTGCAAATTATTAACAAAAGAACAGTTATTCTAAAGGATGGAGACTAAGTATTTGTCAAGGGGTAGTGATGAGCTGGGGCTGAAGGTAGTAAATAAAATGAGATCAGATTGGGAGAGGACTACTGGGTGAGGCAGCCGTTTTTAGTATGGGTATCTTGATACAGGAATATCTCTTGCTGGAGTTTCTGAAACTTGTTGTTATTCTACCTAATAATTCATATAATGACGTGGCTGAAGAGTCTTACAGAACATATTTTTGCTAGGTACAGTAAAACTGCCAGGCTATCTGCCAGAATTTATTTCTGATTTGTTTTGAGGTTCACGAAAACCTACCAACCAAAGATTCAAGCCATAGTTCTGTCAAAAGACATTTACATTACCCCTAAGCATTTCAATTATACGCACCAGACAGAACTGTAAATTGTAAGATATACAAAGATAAATCAGATAATATGTGGCAAATAAGGCGTATAGCAGCAACATTAGCTTGCATATCAGAATCTTAAAAAGCAGACACAATTAAGAGACAAGGCAAAGAAATAAATATCCCGTGAACCTTTCAAAAGGCCAACCACACTGTGTTTATTTTAATATTGTTTAACAGTAACACTTAATAAAGAGAACATCATGATTGTGTGAACTAAATTTTCAGTCATAATGAATGCTACAAACTTAACCTCCCAAGTTTAAATAGGCTACAATGCCTTGGGAGAGATGCAAGAGAAATTATTTGATAAAGGTGACAGTTTTTCACACCTGAAAATAATGTTTTTCTTCCAGGCTCTCTTGATCAACAGTCTGTAGCCACACATTACAGATATAATCTCAAGACCTTATGGTGTATACTTGTCACTACTTGCATAACTTACTAGGGACAGAGGATCACAGAGATTTTGAACATAATTTCCCACACTACAGGAGATTAAATAGACTACATTTGAAGAAGACAAGAAGCGGCTACAGCCCCTGGATAACAGAAAGTAAACTTCAGCTAGTTTCTGCATCATTTATTCAAGAAGTATAGTCTTGTCTCCTACAAAATTTAGGCATAAGTATCCTGTGCAGCAAGGATGTGTATTTGATTTAAACAATTAATTGCACAGGAGTGGATTTCTGTTATGGCTTTCCTGACACAAACTAAAATCTTTACATAAATCAGCTGGAGAGTGGCAATTTTACCTATATAAAGATCGATCGAACATTCACAGCTAGAGTTTGTCCTGTTCCCCATACTCATCAATATAGAAGCAGCTGTGATCTGAAAGCTTTTCTGGGGTAAAAGGCAACACTAAAGAGCACAGTGGAAGAAAACAATCACCGTATCAGAGCTATTCCCCAGATCATTCTTCAGTGCTACAGTTCCTTCTTCATCCATCATGCTTTCTCTGATTGCTATTAATTTCCTTATTTAATGAATATTGTAATGAATACAATGCACTTAAAGATGCACTGTAGATCTTAAAAAAAAAAAAAAAAAAATCTTTACCACTATATATCCTGCGAGGGAATATTAACAGCTCTATTAAATGATGCTCTCTTGTTACCGCAATAAATGTGTATTCAGTGATAGATTTAATGCAAAACCCAATGTACGTAACTCACCAACAAACCTAAATCATGCATCATCTATTTGAAAATTGTCAACTTTTTCTAACAGATAGGAAGTATTTTCCCAGTGAATCTGTTGCTTATACTCCGCTCGTCAGAGGTACTAGTGACATGGCAGCCTTTCCTATGACAAAAGAAAATCATTCAGAGTCACATCCAAAGCTTAGCCAAAGAGGGAGTATTTTTGTTGGCTTCAGTGGTCATTAATGAAGACACTCGGACTGTAGAAAAGCCAAAGTATTTGTCACCTTTTAATGATTTAACTGTTTTCTTTGCTTATTATATACACGTATTGTTATATTAAAGCCCTGAATCCTATGCTGGTAAGTATAGGGTCACTGGCACTGGTCCTATTTTTAGTGGCATGTGAGGACTTGTTTTGAACAGGCAGTTTTAAAAAAAAAAAAAAAAAAAAAAGCTTTCCAACAGTGGAAATTTTAGTTTTGAGAATATTGCAACAGAACTTTTGGATTATTACCCTTACCCAAGTTGAAAACTCATCCACATTCTTCCTTTCCCATAGAAGATTTTGGTTTGGCTGCCATTTTCCAAAGAAATTGTATGGACAAAAAACCTGTCTGCCCTGATTCAGCACAGACCTCAGCATGCCATCGAACCCTTTTCCAAAGAGGTTGGTTTCCTTAAAGGAACAGAAATTGGGGGGCTGGGGATTCTCCTGCCTATTCCCCTGATAGAGCATAGGTGACACATTTGCCTTAAGATCTGGATCTCTCTCATAAGGTCATTTAAGCGCCCTGACAGCTTGTTCACTGGAGGTACAAAAAGAAAGAAGTGCCTGAAGCTGACCCGGAGTATAGGTTGATATGCACGTGGCTTTCTTTTCTTGCTGAACACCTGGTCGTGAGCACCATACAGCTCCCACCGCCATACTGCGACTTGGAACACAAGGAATTCCTGGGATAGCAAACTATGGAGTAGTATTGTGCTACCTACCATGCCAGTCCTACACCCTACTCTTTGCCTCCCTCTGCACTGTAGGAGACAATCTACACTGCTTTGCTCCCAAGAACCGGAGTGGTACGATACCCACTGCCTCTCCGGTTTAGCAGCAGGGTGGAAGAAGGGCTGAAAATGGACCTCTACAAGTTAGGGATCCCCCTCCTCCTGTCCACTGAATTGCTGGAGTAGTGCTGCTCTGTGCGTGGAGGCTCTGGGGATCTTTGAGAGGTGTGCGTGAGGGAGGGTGTTGGGCTGGGTAGTGCCTCCGTTCCCAGACAGCAGATGAGAGGCAGATGTGTTCCTTCCCCAAACAACTAGCATTAGGAAGAAGCTCCTTGGCATGCAAAAAGGGAGAGACCTGACTCTTGAGAGTCTCCTAGTGAATTTATAATGAGAAAATAATGACAGAGATTACAGTGTTGTGCTTTTAAACTCAGTCTTCAGTACTTCTTCTTCCAGCGCCTATGTGTGTCAGGCCCAGACACAGTCCTGCCCAATAAATGCGTTAATAGTCCCTGTCCAAGATACTCAATGCTAGAGATGCTCCTGATCTAGTCGAAGACTTAGATTACCAGGACATTTCATTTCCTGCTATAAATGATACAGTTAGTTCTTTCGGTCATTTTTAGTTCTTCAAGTGAAAGAAATAATGAGCCTAAGAGGAAATTCTGTACCTAGTCCTGAGGGCTTGACTCTAGCAGAGCTCCTGCTGTCCTCAACGACTGGAGGGTTGCTGTGCATGTAAGACCTTCAGAATCTGGATCAGTACACTTAAGAACGTGCAAAACTGGTACAACGTGCCAGCTGACCACAAAAGGTGGACGAGAGCTATTTTCATCATTAAGGAACAGGAGCTGCCCTATTTTAATGCTTGTTATACCAGATACTTTTACATCTCAGCGTCTGGATAAGACATGTCTGAAAGATAAGATTTTCAAGCAGTGTGAAATACCTCCTTAAAATTCCTGAAGTTGGTGACGCACACCCTCCAGGCACCTTTGAAAATGTTGGGGAGAAATTTGCCTCTATTGAAGTCAGTGAGAGTTTTACTACTGAGTTCAATAGTGCTGCATCTTGCAGCTTTCTACTGACTTCAGTCATTCTGAGTTCTCTGGTTGGCTGGTTTATTTAAAAGGTCTGGGAGGAAAAAGACTGTCTGAAAATAATTTTTCCACCAACAAGATGATTATTGACTTAGTTTCCATTTTAGACCATGCAAAAGGGTCACAACTCAGTTAAAGGTGCGGGTTCATACATTATTCCTAACATTCTTCATATTTATAATATATACAACAGAGCAGGTTTGTAATTTGACCTTTCTCTATTATTCTAGTTACTCTATCTCATTAAGGGAAAAGAACTAATATAATACAAGATCCTTTGTATAGGAAGGTGCCTGTAATACTCTACCTTAACAGTCCAAACCACCACACCTTATAAGGGTAGCACTACTGTGTCTAGGTTATATCTACTGCTGAACAAAGAACTGTACACATGGTTTATATTTTCTTCTGGCTTCATTGAACATTTCCACAAGACTCATTTTAATACAGTAAGAAACGGTAGTTCTGTATACGTTTATCATTAATGTACCAAATGCACTAACTATAAAATGATTAAACTAAACAATGTTTTGTAGGATGACAGTCAAGCCCTGAAACGCTGACAAATAAGAGACCTAGCGACAGACAACGAAACCATAAGTCTTTTTGACTCTGTCACACAAAATAATTGGTAAGTGTTATGCTTTCATGGTTGTAGAGGAAATAATACGAGGGGGAAAAAACCCAACAGGTACAGGGTAGTAAGAGCAACCTCATAGAAATACTGCAACACTGCTGACATTAATAATTAAATGTACAAGAAATCTCAATAAATATTAAGTTATTTGCTAAAGAAATCTATGCCAATGGCTTTTTTGTGTGTGTGCAGACAAACTGATTTATATCAGAGAAATGGGGAATCTGTTTTAGTCCATCTTGCTTTTTTCTTCTGAGCTGTAGAATTATAAAGTGCAAATCTGCTTAAGTTGGGCTTTTTTACATTTATAAAGGGCCACACTTGATTTAGCAATACTATTTTTATGTGTAATGACAGACACACATTTATTATACATTCTGCTAATCTTCAGACTTGCATTTTGACAGGATTAGGAATTTATACAATATGTAGACTTTAGGCTGCCCATTAAGACTGAAGCACTTCAATACATTTGTTTTTTTGCAAGCTAAGACTGAGTATTTGAAACAATCATTTTGTGTTTCCTGCTCTCTGAACAATGAACCACAGTAATCCTTCTGATGGTAATCATATTATTTTCTGTTTAAGATTACATTTTGTTTGCACATTTACAGTGTCACTTAAAACAAAATCCAGAAGGTTTTCTTTTTTAGGTATCTTTTAAGAGGAACAGAAGCGAATATTTTAAGAAAATGACATAGAAACTGAGTTTTCTAAAAGGTACATACTTCCCAGTATGTATTTTATAAATATTTAAATGAAAGATGATCAGAAATGGATAAATAATTGTGTTAACACTTTAGGAACTGTTACTGTGTTCTACAGCTCAGTAACAGACTTCCAGGGATTAAAGGACTTACATTTGGTGAATGCAGAAACTGTTCGGTTTTTTCTTTTTCCTATACAGCAAGTTGCATCACCGGGTTTGATACACAGACTAGTTAAATATGATATTCCCATCTACAGAAGGTATATAATGGAAATTGACAAAATGACTTCATTAAAACATTAATGCAGAAATTCGCAACATTGGAAATGTGCAACAGTTTATTTTCAATCTTAATAATGAGAAACTTGTTATTCATTTGCATGAGAATGGCAATTTAGTGTGGCAATAGAGAGCTCCAACTGCATCCCTGCAGTTTATTGCCTTAGGTTTGCAAACTGCTTTAACAGCCATCAGCCAAGAAATGTACATGTCATCTGCAAATCACAAATCACAGATCTTGACTCGAGTGATTGCACAGGGAGAAGTGCTGAAGGGTTCATAGTGGCCAGAACAAGACTTAAAAGTGATGTGAAATAGGGAGCAAAAAGGGCTGCAATTGCCTTGGAGCCTAAAATAGACCGAGCTTCAATGCCATGGAAAAAATCACCAGCTTCTCCATCATTTCTTTAAAGGTCAGAATTTTTGTAGGTGGATTGGGAGCGCAGTGGATTGCAGATGCGTTTAACAGCAGGGTATTTTCCGCTGCCATGACCAGTTAAGGAAGATTTTCAAAAACACATCTGCTGGTAAACAGTTTGGCCCTACTCTGGGTCATCTGCCTTATCTGTGCTCATTGCTGCATGAATTCTTACCTGGATAAAATCCCAAACCTCACATCAGTCAAAGTTAGGCTTTCAGTACAGTCCATTACATTTTTTAGAGAGGTACCTCCGTGGCTTTCAGTTGGTTTTATGATGTGGGTCTGCTTCTTCACAAATGTATGAAGCACACTGGCAGTAGAGAGGCAAAGCTTGCTCCTTCCCGCTTCCTGTTCATGTTTCACTTGTCAGAAGGCAGAGCACAACATGAAAGAATAAATGAAGGGAAAACAGGTGACTTAAAGAATAACAAGGACTCAGGGAGAGGATTTCTCCGTGCTGCAAAAGGAGGCTGGTTTCCAATACCATTTTGCATCATTTCAGACCACTAATATTACACAGAGATTGATTTAAGAGGAATTCAAACACCAATTGCCTACAAACTGATCAAGAAGGCAGTAAATCCATTTTCCTTTTCTCTCTCTCTCACTCTGCAGGTGACTAAATGCCCCTAGTTTAAGATTTCTCTTCCTCCACTCTTATAATAGAATCTGAAGTTCTGCTTGGAACTGGAGAGGTTAAAAAATAATCCACTTTATTAAATGGGTGAACCAAAATGCAATTGAATAGACAAAGACCTTTGCAGGTTGGGTTTCATGCTGGGGAGTGTCTACACTTTACACATATTTGTATGATACTTAAATATCTCTAAGTAATTTAACTTTTCTAAACGTTTGTTAGTCCATGGTGAGCGCACTGGATCCTCTTCTGGGATCAAGATATGAATTTATAAGTGTAAAGTATTTAGATAGTTTCAAACAGATTTCAGAGCACTTGTACCATCTGGGGAATGATTTCTACTTGGCTATTCTACTGTTTACTTAAGAGAGAAATGTAGGCAGTTTAACCAGCTGAGATTCTTCGTACCAGTGGTAGCTAAGCCTGTTTGGCTAATGCTTATTATGAAGAGGGTGTTATTTCCTTTGGAGTTCCTTCCCTCCCACCTTGACTTCTACCACCCAAATTACACCATACAGAAATGAGTTTCTTAATTTCTGTAAGAGAAGAGAAAATCTCCACCAAAAGCACGTGCCATAGGGAGAACTGAAAATTCTTCCCGACATACTCTCCTGTGAGCTGAGACACTGGGAGAGCCTCAGAAAGCAAAATTAACTTAGGCAGTGAAAAGGTAACAGCGCTCTTCGTGAAATGCTCTGCTTTGGTTTTGAAAAGACACGTAGCTGGGGCAGCCTACATCTATGCAATCACCACATCTAACTCATGCGGCTTGCGGTTATGTCTCCCAAATAGCTCTCGCAGTGCATCCAAAAGATTTGTCTGCACATTTATTATTTGAAGGTTATGCTGTTCACACCGTGGACTTGAATTTGCAGTTTAAAAAGAACACTGCCATATTTTTGCTCCATTTTTATCTCACCTTGTGTTCACCTCCAGTGGCAACTGCTTTTTCTACTACAGGCCATCAACAGGTGGCTTAAAACACTGGTCAAGGCCAACGGGTACCTCAGAGGACTGAGCGTTAGTTTTTAACGTAACTGGCAAGCACTGGAGAAAAAGCAGAGGAGAGGGAGAAGGGGAAGAAACCAGAGTCCACAGGCACTGGTACTTCAGCACTTAATGGGAAACTTTATCCCGACAGACTGAAGCCATCATCTTTCTGATACAGTCCAGTTTTGCAGCTCAACCAGGGTTTCAGAGCTCCTTGCCAGTTTTAAGTATCCTGCATTTTTTAACAGATGCTGCTGCCACACTGAGGAAGAGCTGTGATTGTACATTATTATATTCCCTCCTTCTGTTTTCACTTACCGAACCTAGAGAGATTTTCTGCCCCTTTCTTCAACTCATCTGACTTTTAAGTCTTCTTAACAGAAAAATAGAAAATTGTGTTGCTTTTGTTGCGGTAAAGCTATTTGTGATCATCATAAGCCCATGAGCCAAGGATGACTTTCCCACCCAGCTCTTACCAAGGCAAATCTCCTTTGCTTTATCTGGCCGGACTTACCAGCTCTTCTCCACTGAGCTGTTATGAGTCCTGAGGGGAGCACACAGGATGTTCAGTGGGGAAGGAAAAGAACCGATGTTCTCCTTGTAGAGGCAGTTTTCCTCACATCCTTTGGTTGTGCTGCGGGCCTCTCTGCAACACCAAAAGTTCTCTGCACCTGTATGGGGAAACAGGAACAGAGAAAAGAGAGCTGGAAGAGCTGAAAACACTGGAAGAGATGATCAAAAAATGTCACAGACATGGGGTAAGAAATGGATGGTTGCATCCCAACAATCGAATGGGGCTGATGAGCCCTCAGTGACATAGGAAGGTGGGAACACTGTGCTTCCAACTAACAGCCAGTGACTGACCGTAGCCTAGTCACTGTGAAGACTTCCTAAATCTTTTAGAGTACGTAGTATTTGCATGTGTATTTTCCAACTCAGTCAAATGGCTTTCTGAGGAGAGAATAATACAGTGTGAAATCAGTCCCACTGCAATTCAGATTTGATGACACTTCTGAACCTTTGCTTTGCTTCTCACTCTCTTTCTCAATCTCCTCCTGGCCCAGCCAGCCAATTCCCCCTCAACATGCTCGTTTGTTAACAAGGGAAAGCAGTTCATTTTATGATTTCTTGTTCCTGGTTTAAACTAGATGGTTCCAAAGGGATAACAGTATCAATAACAATATCAACTGGTGAACCTCCGTGCTTGAAGAAGGACAGATGTGAGAGGGCAACCTCTAAGAAGGTCTGCAATTACCGGAAAAAACAGATGGATGAAATATCTAAGTTTGCTGCTCTTTTCTTCTTTCCCTTCCAACAATTATCTAAGGCAGCTACTGAGACCTAACTACTAAGGATCCATGCAAATATCTGCTGTGCTTGTCTGATCAATGATTCAATAGGCAAAGAGGGGCCTTTTTTCCATGCTCATCTTTGATTTCTGCACAGAACTATGCTAAGCTTGTGTTTCTCAGGTGAAAGCAAGTGATACAGTTTATGCTAAAATGACAAAACAATTTGAAAGCGAATGTGTATAATGGAGAGAAGAACTTAAGCACATGGTTGACATTATTACGTTTATTTCTCAGTGAGACCTGTCTTTTCATGACACTAATCAAAAAACTGGGTCACCTCACAATGGTAATTTCCTAGGAATCTTGAAATTCGTGAGTCAATTTGATCCCTTTTTAGCTGAACATTCACTAAGCACAGCGAGGCTGGTGGAGCTCAGCTAGCTCAACAGACTTGTCATCAACTATATGTGAAGAGTTTATATCCTTAATGGGATCAAAGGTTTTATCAGTGATCCTTCGTAAATGTAAACAGATGAAATATTTTTCTATCAGCATTGATTCCACACCTGACATTTCTTCTGTTGATCAGTTAATGGTTATTGTCCGTTATAAAATCAGAGACAAGGAAGGTTTATTACTTTCTTAACAATGAAGAACCGTGCCAAAGAACATCCCCCACCCCCCCTTGTCTGAATCCATCTTGCAACAACTGAATATTAATAACATCATTTGCCATTGTCAAGGACAGATTTAAAATAATGCTAGTCTGGACATTATGAGGAACTTTTCAAAACATTGCATGGTGTTTTAAAATGCAGATCTCCCATTAAAGTCAAATAGAAGTCAGTCAGCTAAAATCCTAGTCATCCTTCAGAAATTTAGAACTAGAAAGATCTCCAGACAAGGATTTGTGAAATTAAAGCATCGGCAGAGAGTGCCATGCACTTAGCCTTTATTGTCAACACAAAATTATGCTCTTCTTTAGTGTCCTTTAGTGTTAACTGAATATTCCCCTGCAGATCTATGCAACTGAGAATGTTCCTGGGAATACGACACATTTCTGAAACATGCTACAGCTATCAATGAATTAAGGCTCGTCATATTCTTTGGCTGTGGAATATTACCCTTCTTTGGCATAAGGAGGAACTAAGTGATGAAAGTGACTTGCCTATAGTATTACAAAATTACAGCGATGTAGAGAAACAATCCTATTTCAGTGGATTATTTTTACTGGGGGGAAAAACTTACAAAAAGAACCAGTCCTAGAAATAAATCATACTGTTACAGGATGTAGTTCAATTATATTAAAAAGGAAAAAAATGTTTCAAACCCTGTAAAAACAAAGGAGAAGTATCTTGTTTTAAGTCAGACAGAATTTTTCATTCGACCTCGAGTGAAGGGTTTTTTAGAAAATTTTGATTCACCAGAGATAAAAAATAAATCGCTCTGAACTGCATAAATTACCTGCTGCAAGAGTGACCAAACCTAGAAATATGGCAAACAATATCAATTTAAAAAGAAGAAAGGACATTTTAACCTAGATAGGATCAGACCAGTTTCTCCAGGCGGAGCATGAGCAACTCAGTCAGGTTCATGCGAATCAGTCATAGCCACAAAGGTAGAAGTGAGCCTCTGAGCTTAATATGCAAGAGGTGATCCCTTGTCCCTAAATCAGCATCAGCACTGACAGATGGATCACCAGGAGTATGTCTACACAGCACAGTACAGGCTGTACAGAGATGCTGAGAGCGCTGACCCAGGGCTGGGATGGTGCCAGGTAAGTCTCTCAGCTGCCTTATGAGGCCAGGCAGAGCAACAGCCATTCAGAGACGCTGGACCTGCAGCAAGAGTCAGTCAGAGCTAGCTGGTGGTTCTCTGCACAGAAGGATGTTTTGCTGTGCATACCTTTCCTGCAGAAATTACCAGTAATCCTTTGTGTTGTATTCTACAATTTCTGCGTCCTGCGAAAGAACATTGCATACTTAGCGTATCTCAAATCTGCGTTTTGCTCTGCTGTCTTTTTTCCTAAACTAATTCCCATCAAAATCTTCATCCATGCTAGTCTGAAAGTACCCAAACCTGCCTGACCTTAGATGCTAAAGAAACACCCCCTGGAAACTGATATTGTGGTAGGACTGAGTCAGCAAGTCAACGGAATGAGAAATAAAGCTGTATTGTCATCACTGAGCTGATGTACAGAAGTGAAAAATAAAACATAAATCAAAATGAGATTGAGGTCAACGTATTATGAGAGATCAGATTATCATTAATGTTGAATTTGAATTCGGAGGAAGTTAACACTCATCTCACAGAGCCAATGTAAAGAGAGTAGCTCTCCCCCAAATCTCCAGCCGAGATCCTCTACTGATGGCCTGACTGTGCAAACACTGCATGTACTGATGACTAATGCAGATAATATCTCCGACACAGGGAGTGTTCCCCCATTTGGTGAATAAACATGGACTATTGCAGGAACAGGTCTCAGCACCGCAAGTCCCTCAGAGCAGACTCTGCCTTCTTCCTCAGGCACGGTGCATCCTGATGGTTTTATGCGCTAAGAAGAATAAACAAGGAGAAAGGTTTCGTGCTTTGTCTCACCAGGTTGTTAACTGAACATATGTATTAACGTTTCTTCATTAACAAGTATCCTTCTGATTCAATGCTTTGGAACTAAAAGTCATAGCCCAAAAAGCCTAAACGAACAATGTTTTTCCCACTTCTGCCTTGCAGAAACGGCAGCAGTAGGACTGCCTTGCAATGCTCAGACTGCGTAACTCCAGCATATGACCTGTTCCAGTGAAACTATTGCATCCTTGGTTAGAAGATGGGAAATTTCAATTACTACTTCAGGCACATTTTCAAAACAGCAAAACTTAATCCAGAGTTTTGCTGTGGAATCTTTTTACTGGGAAGTTACTGGATATAAAAACCTGTCCTGTTTTCTTCCTCCTCCCACTAAGTAGCCTAACTTCTGAGGTAGTCACACTCCTTTGCTTGCTCTCCTTCTGACTCCATGTCTTTTCTATTCTTGCAATCCAGCAGACTCGCCTTCGAGGGGGTGGCCACTGCCATCTCTCTTGACTGCTATACAAGAAGTGAACACCACCTTTACTCCCTCCTGGAGCCATCTTCTGAAAAGGCATGCTTATCTAGTCACCTGCACTGGGAGGACTCCAGGCTCTCTATATACTGTGTATGGAACAGACTGATGGGAGCACCGGTCATCAAAATGCTCCAGCCCATTTCTCTATGAGGTTCATTTCCCTGCCATGTTGCAGCGCTGTGTTTCTGTTACAGTTACTCTGCTTGTAAAAGTCTTAGGGGATAAGGAATTATTTCATTATGCTTAAAAGTGGCTATGGCTTTGATGAAGTCACTGGTAATATGCACTCACTAGTCCGGTGACTACTTTTCAAGAAGGATATAAAAACGCTGGACATTTTCCTCCTTCCTTAAAGGAGGATAATACAGTTGCCATTGACACACTTCTGGATCATACTGTGTTTATGCATAGCTATTAAAAATGCATCAGGTGCTAGTCATGATCTCGAAAAAAATATGCATTTGAAATACAGCTCTCTGATGGAGGAAAGTATAACAAAATCTGGTATCCAGAAAAAGCTAGATGAATTCTGATTTGAAAGAAGCTGCATATTTTAAACAGTGAAGGACATTACTTTACCATGGCGTGTTATGTTGAGATGTCTTTGTCACCGAGCCATTTTTTTTGTCAAAACTGGATCTTTTTTTTCAAAATCTGTGCTAACAGAGGGGTAGCTCAGCAAGATAATTCATTGGAACAATGCATCCAACCCACAGCTCATTTTGGTGTCCTTCTTTCTCCAGGGATGGACTTATTTATGCACTTGTGCCATGCACAGGTAAACCAGGTCTTCTGAGAAACTCTGTGTCCACTGTGCATTCAGACTACAGCTGATCTTTGCACAGATTGACTGTAATGGCTATTTTGCTGGGAAAGGGCCAGACCACACTGTCACCCTTTGTGACTAGACTGGTTGGTCATTACAGCCTCTGTCTCAAGATCAGGCAGTCTCTCAGGTACAGTGAGTCAAGGCATTGCTGGGCACCAAAAAATTTTGTAGACACTTTTGAGCATAAAGTCTCAGCACTAGCGAACGAGACGAGGGTTACACAATCTATTCACCTCACAGAGGTGTTTGAAAATAAATCAGTGTTTGCGATTACTCAGACACTAAGTTAAATCAGGAAAACTAATCCTTGAATAAGTTGTTTAATGAGACACAATAAATTACCGAATCCAAGAAAGACAGCCAAAATCCCACCTTGAGTAATAAAAGGATTGAAGTTTCATCTGCAGAAGATTATGTTTGACCTTAAAACAAATGTGTTTTTACACATCCTTTTTCCAGTCCTGCCTTTTCCATGACATTATTTTTCCCTTTTAATCCTCTCCCAAGCTAGGACCAGGCTGTCCTTACGTGTGTGAGTCAGGAGCCATGTAGTACACTCATGTTTATGCAACTATGAAATTCCAGCCAAAACACAGGAGTCACCGTTAATACGAATACCAAAATCACCCAGCACTAGCAGCCATGTATTTACCGTGCTCCACACCAGAAGAGCTAATGGTTATAGCACCACTGCTCCGAGTGACAGTAAGCGTACCACATTTTTCATCTCATATACCTTATACCACATAGTCACCTCCCAAAGAGCTGGAGAGGTGTTTGTGGGGATGCAGTGATGAACAAGGCATGCTGAGGAGTGGGGATACCCTGGATGGTCTACTCAGCTGCACATGAAGCCAAACTCCCAAAGATTTATATTGGCTAAAATGCTAGTGGCTTGAAGGAGAACAGGAACAGCACTAAGATCTCAAACACCTTGTGCTCCAGGACGCCGCCTGTGATGGAACCTCACCAGAGCGATTGAACTCTGACTCCAGGACTCAAGTTCAGAACTGCAGGTTTTTGTATGCAGACATCCAGACACATGCTAGGCCTGAAAGCCAGTAAGGCAACAATGAGCAAGCCCAGTCCCAACTGAACGAGACAAGTGAAATCCTAGCAATGTGCAGGGACAGGTGCTTTGTCCGTGACTAAAATCAAGGAGACATGTAGTCTTTCCAATGATTGGTAGTGCTTAGGAAGTAGGCATTGAAAGTGAGGGTCATCTTTTGCAATGGCAAACACGTCTGTGCATATGCAGCTAATGGAAAGGACCATTGCAGATCACTGCCTGACTATAGGACTGAAAGTCTATGAACCCTTGTAGTGCTCTAGGGAGTTCACAAACAAGCTCTTCTTCAATACATATCCCTGTCCTGGCTGGAGAACTGCTAGTTCTGAAGCATCAGTTCCCCCAAGTGCTAAAGCTGCACTGGGGAGCTGAGAGAAAAGCAATGTAAGGCTGCATGCAAGTAGTTAGCTCACAGACACACCAGAGCCGATTCCAACACAGGAGAAATGAAAGACTAATATGGGCTGGAGAAGAAGTGCAGAAACTTCATATCATCTAATAATGAGACTTGCAACCCTTGGCACTGTGAAGGGAATGGGAGAGAAGTTGTCTACAAGGCTAAGACTGCTGCAAATGAAAGAAGGTGCACCTCTCAGCAAGGTGATACCGAAACACCTGAGTTTTCTAATGTAAGCCTTGTGTACTAGGAATTTTCTATGTTAAATTCGTTTAATTATAACATCCATGTCCAAAAAAACATGCAGTCTTGGGGGAAAAGTTAGGGCAAAGAACTTCTGCTATTGCAATTTTTTTCCTCTCTCAGCTTGGTTTCCTCAATTCTTTAATTTGGCAATCAATATACAGTGAGATCAGGAGACACGCGTGCATATCAGCAAAAGGTGGTGTCAAAGGCAAAAAATTTGATGAATTGCCTAGTTACGTATATTTGCAACCTGCTAGATGAGGGAAGAAGTAAGATTAACAGTGTCCTGATGAAAAGAAAGATAGAGAGCACACATAGAAAGAGAGCACATATAACATTCAGAAAATGGTGACAGTAATTTCATTAGAGCATTGGAAAAAATATACTGAAAAATCAGCAGACTGTTCAACCTACTCTATCAGTTTCTTGTCAGCATTGACCTCAATAAATTCTTGCAACTCCACATGACTGTTTCTTTTGTGAAGTACAGCCATCATCTCCTGACCCTTTCTTTAATGTACCTACTTTTGAAGTAGATAAAAAAAGTACAAAAATGTGTTTTCAAAAAGGCAAAATAAACGCATTGCCAAATTGAGCACTGGAGACTTGATTGCTTCCTAGCTTAGTGCAAGGAAAGCATGCGATTTACCAGGAAGTCAATAACTTCAGAAATGAACTCCCAGAGAAAACTTAAAAAAAAAAAAAAAAAGAATATGCAAATAAACATCTTTATATTGGCATAGCATTCCACTTCAGTTCAGATAAACATCTGACTGCAAGCAAAATAGTCTTATCCATAGCTTGCTGCTTCGAAAATCAAGCTGCAAATCACTCAAGAACATTTGCTTTCCATCTTTCTCTCGTAAGACTTCCAATTCTTTGATTAAGCTGGGCAAATAGTATTGCCAGAGAAGGCTCTCCCACACACTTTTTTTCCCCCTACTTTCTCTTTCCCATCTCAGCTGAAATCACAAGGTGTGGACATCATAAAAAAAATACAAGCAAAAATCATTAACGTTTTTTAACTTAGTGTCGTGGTTTAACCTCAGTCGGCAACTGAGCACCACGCAGCCGCTCGCTCACTCCCCCCCACCCGGTGGGATGGGGGAGAGAATTGGAAGAGCACAAGTGAGAAAAACTCGTGGGTTGAGATAAAAACAGTTTAATAATTGAAATAAAATAAAATAATAATAATATGATAATAATAGTAATACACAAAACAAGTGATGGACAATGCAATTGCTCACCACCCGCCGACCGATGCCCAGCCAGTCCCCGAGCAGCGGCCCCCCCGGCCAGCTTTCCCCAGTTTATGTACTGGGCATGATGTCACATGGTATGGGATGTCCCTTTGGCCAGTTTGCCTGTGCCCCCTCCCAGCTTCTTGTGCACCCCCAGCCTTCTCAGTCGGTAGAGCATGGAGAGCTGAGAAGTCCTTGACTAGTGTAAGCACTACTCAGCAACAACTAAACCATCGGTGTGTTATCACATTATTCTCACCCTAAATCCAAAGCACAGCACTGTACCAGCTACTAGGAAGGAAATTAACTCTGTCCCTGCTGAAACCAGGACACTTAGAAACTAAACCCCAGTTTCTCCAACCAGCAATTGGATTGGAATTTGGTTTATGTTTTGACAGTAAGTCCAATGTTATGCAACTTTATCTGTCCCTATTTACCCAAAGTTCTAGAAAACTTTCCACGATTAAATAGGCTACTTTGGCAAGACCAAACAAAATGAGTGAATAACTGAAATATACACACATAAGCTCGGTACTGCTTAAGCAACTGACAGGTAACTGCGACTTGCTCTTTTTCACGGGAGCTAGTTTTGTCCTCATAACGATACTGACTTTTCTGTGAATTCATTTGTCTCACATCATCAGTATTTGGCTTACTAGCCCATAGTGGAGACAGAGAATCTCAAAAGTGCTACAGAAACATAAAACTAAGGCATTTTGGTTATTTTACCACATAGTCCAATGGAAAACATCTCTGCGATTACCAGACAGCCATATGACACTTACAGATGTGTCACCCACAGACTTTTCTGTGCAGCTCACTTCCAGTAACTCAGTCATGGCTACATTACGCAAGATAAAACTCACACTTTCAGAGGGGGCATGCCAGCTCTATGGGTTTTGGCCACCACTGGTGAAACACACGGAATAGATGGGCCCAGAAGAAGCATTTACTGGAACTTCAGAGGCACAGAGATGTTTGGAAGGCAGCTGTCAGATTTTGCTTGTGCGTGGGATGTCAGGAAAAACTGGGTTGGTGTCAGTCAAATTATCTTGTCCATCAGTCTTTTAGGAAATACACTGAGAAGCCTAAAACAAGATGTTGAAAGGGATGGTGTTATTTCTTCTGTGAAATGAGGGAATGTTTTATGTAGCAAATCTGACAATGAATTTCCAACATGAAAGAATCTGCTTACTACATCTTAGCTACCTTACTTGATCCAAGGTTTTAGAATAACCTGAGAGTGTCAATCAGGAAGAAAACAATATAAAAAGACCTGATAAAAACTCAGAAGTTGTATCAGGCAAAGTCAAATGAAAGCAACCAGAAGGATCAACACATCAAGTTAGCTTTTTTTTTTTTCCCTTCTTCCATCACCTGCTGCAGCCCTTCCTCTAAACTGGTGGCTCTAATTTGACAAGTAAAAAAAAAAAACCAAAACAAAAAAACCCCCAAAACCCCACTGTTGATTCTTAGCTCATTTGCAGAAACCCACCAGTCCAGCTGTGTCCACTGCTTCTTCACATGTAGAAACCAATTAAATAAAATGGCATCAGAAAGGTAACTTCCTTCTCTTGGACGCAGTAGGAAGGAGGTAGGGATGGGTATTTACTCCTTTCAGCAGCAAGCATCTCACTCGTCAACCTAACTCCTACTTCTCTCCATTGAGCATGCTTCTACAAAAGCCATCCAGCCAAGATACCTACATTTAAAAGGTGTATCATTCCTCTGCAGTAAATTCATCCTTGAAATAAATATGATCCGCCCTCAGTTTCATTGGTAGTAACATCTTTTCCTCCTAGTATCAGCTGGCATCATATTTGCAGTGCAGATACAAATGATGCTTACAGCCAATGAGAGACCCTAAATATGGAAAATGGGAGAACGACTGATAGTTTTGACAGATTAAAATGGAGAACTTCCACACAGGAGATGTGTGGAGCACAGCTGAAGCTGCTGGAGATACTGATATAACTTGTGACACTTAGAAAAATGACAGCAGTGTAATGTCAATCTCAATAAGAAGCTAAAAAGTCTAAAGTAAGAGAGGAATTTCAAGACATCCTGCTATTGTTTAAATGCTCTATTTTGCCAGCATCTCAGATGACAGAATAAAAGGTTGACCACAGCAAATGTATTTCCCAGTAGCTCTACCGAGCTCCTTAACCACCGGGAGCAATTTCTCCATTTCCCACTTGAAAAAGGAAGTGATAACCAACATTTGGGCCGCTCCTCATTTCACCAGAAGTCTCCGGAGTTTTATTAATATTTCCTGCTACCACCTAATTAGATCCTGTGCTTAAAAAGCTAGTTTCATCCATATCAGTATAGAAAGAACATTTTAGCAAAGCTTTGTTGTTGTGCATTTTCTCTTGGGTTGGAGAAAGAAGGAAACTTTATTTGTCATCACATACTGATCTTACTGCTCCAAAAAATATTTTCATATGCGGACACAGGCACTCAGGGAACCTGGTGAAATGAGACAACTTTTCAGTTCTTGTAGTGGCACATCTGTACTTCATCTACCAGCACAAGTGAAACAGTAATAAATACTGAGCAAAGCATGCTTATTTGTGTTCAGATCAACAAATAAAAAATAGCAGTTGTTTTTAACTACTACAGATCCCTGGACGACTCTTCAGTTTATTTACGATCTCTCACGACTGCACTTTCCTTGTATGTCTCACATCCCAAACTTTGAGCATGACATGAAAAAACCAAACGTCCTCTTCTCGCTGGATCTGGTATCCACCTATTCACATCAAACCTCACCTGCAATGGCCAGAGCACCTTTCAGAGCGAGGTGCTATTCAGCCCAAGTGGGGGGTGCTGGACTTGTGGTAGGACAGGAGCTCTCATGAATCGCTGCTGGCAGCAAGCATGAAAGAGGTAGGACCTTACCGGTGAGGTTAAACAGCTAGGATTCAGATATATCGTCATAGGATAGCGGGAGGCTCTCTGACCACAGTTTCCTTGTAAAGAATACGGCTGAGGATAACAATTTTTTTTCCAAATAAAATAATTCTACCACTTTTACAAAACACTTAAACTTTGATTCTTCAGACCAAAGATTAAACTCTCTTCCAAGCTTTCATTTATATTTGTTGTCTTTAGGAAAGTAAAGCAAATGGCAATAAAGAGCGCTTACTCAATTCACGGATTCAGCCAGAAGGCCTCAGTCAATCTGAGTAAAGCCTTAACTAAGTTAACAGAGAAATGTGGCATTTGGATCAGGGGCTTATACACCTGTTCTTGTTCTTGAATGGTATGTTTAATTTACAACTTCCCTGTACTCTGCAGAATTATCTTAAATTGCCCATTAGAAAGGTTAATGTTTAAAATTTAAAATAACTATTAAATTCAAAAATCCACAAAAAAATCCTTCATCTTTCATTGGATAATAATTTCAATCAGCAATTAAACCACCATAATCCCACACCAGTCATTCCGCAAGACTTCTCTTGTATTATTCAGCCTACACTCATCTTTCAGTCCTTTTGTGCTGGTTAACTGTAACGCAGTCTATCATTCCCCTCATTTAATCCTTTTTTTTTTGACATCTATCTTATAATGCTTTATTTTGAAAGTTAAGAAAGAACTATTTAGTCTACTAACACAAGCACAACCTTTTTTCTTTTGAAAATTGCACCATTTCTATCTACAGCACCTTGCAGGAAACCTGAAGTATAAAGTTTGGGAAAGCAGGTTTCCCAAGGTCACAACATACCATTGGTTAAAAAAATAATATACACGCCTACGAGTACATTAACAACTGTGCCCACTTGCCAACCTGTTTAAGGTTATATATAAAGAGAAACGCAACCGTGCTCTTTCACTTTACCACAACCTTAAAGTTTAGCTTTAACTCATTTCTGAGGAAAGGTTTCCTGCAGACTTTTCACTTAAGTAGTTGTAACTACAACTGCAAAACGCTGTTGACTGGTGGACTCCAGAGACTTGTTCATTACCTGTCATTAAATGTTTTAAAGTTTGCATAATTGATCCAGCCAATAAGTCATCATTGATTTATAGGGGTCTGTGCTGAAGAGTTGCTCGTTAAAAATTCATAACACTGGTATGTGTCTTCACAATCCATTAGCTGTTCACGTACCCACAGTCCTAAGATTGATTGACCTTGGACTGAGATTCTCATGGACTCTGCTTTGTTTGTTTTTTTTTTTTTTTTAAAAACTTTTTTTTTTCCATATTTTTTACACAAGTCCACAGTATAGAAAAGCAATACTTCAACCTTCTCCCTTGACAGCTATACTTTGATTTTTTTCCTCTCCATCAAAACTGAAATGTTACTTGAAATGATGAATAAATAAAGCATACTCCATAAACAGCTTTCCACTATTATTTAAGCTTGCGAGCTGTGCTCTGTTAGTCTCCTTTCCCCACCATCAGATTCAAGTGTGTAAATGTTCTAAAAGGCTTTGAATGTTTTATGATGATTTCAGGGAATGATGGAGTAATAGCTGAAGAGCGAAGCTATTAGTTTTAATATTTATATTGAGTGCTCTGAAACATTAATGTGACAGGATGTAAGATCAGAGCAGCGGGACATATTTACTTCACAACCATTGCCACGTGGCAAAAATATTTATTTTCTGAAGCTCTGAGGCCACGTTTTTTTCACAAGAATTTAAAGTTCAGATTGACATATATATTAGCTTTTCCTGAACTTTGTATTTATTTTTAGGAACTAAAGATTGGCCACTGTTTTGGATACAACTTACTTCATTTAGGTAGGACCCAAGTATAATGATGTTGGCAGTGCATCATGGTCTCTTTACAGAAGTTTTCCAAAGCTGATATTAGTTTAGCACTTCATCTCTCCCTGTCTGCTGTGTCTGCTTCCCAAAGAGCACCTTACAGAAAAGAAACACAACCGTTTGTTAATAAAGAAATGGGATGGGCTCAAGAGCAGAATCATCGTTAAAAGGCTGTTTCACATTGCCTTCCAATATTTCATGCATGAAGTAAACCAACCCTGTAAATGTCCTAAGTCATTGTGCTTGGTTCTTCTGTTCAAACTCGCAAACATATTAAGGTAAGTGATCTTAATTACCAAGGGTCAAACAGTGCTCACCCCACTTGTGTGGTTCTCATGGTCTTCAGCGAACAAATAAAGGAAGCAAGATGAGATCCCTAGGGAGAAATCTTCCTATCAGATTTGCAGAGTGGATCTGATATAAATGGAACAAATGATGACTTATTGCTGCTACATTATGAAAATGTGATTTCTCCAGATGCTCCCACGCTCTGTATAAGGACTCCATAGGCTGACACCACCGCCAGGAAGCGGTTCACAGATCTCCAGCAGGAGAAACAGTTGGGTCTATTGGGTGCATTTTAGCCAGATGTAACAAACGTTATATTGAGCTACGTCAAGCAGGCTTACAAGAACAATAGTGCTGGGCAGAAAATGGAGCATGCAGAAAAAGTGAGGTTACCAGTATATTATTACGTTGTTCGCCAGAGTCCTCTTTATATACCGTTCTATACTTCTATACAGTCATGGTGTGCAGGGGGCTTACATGGACTGGAGTGCTGGGATAAAAAAAAAAAAACAAAAAAACCCAAAGTCATAGTAACACTCAATTGCAAAGTTGACTAGAATGGTTTGTCATGTGCTTTCCCAACCTTACCTTTCCAGCAAGACAAAGCAAGCTATCCAAAGGTCTTAGTTATCTCTCCAACATTTCATTAGCCTAACTAACTTCTGACTTAGTCCTTGGTGACCTCCTTTCCCAGATACCTTCTAAACCATCCCCACAACAGAAGCAGCCGACAGAAATGTTCATCAGAGCATCCTTTAGTGAGTTCCAACAGGGCAGAACATGAAGCATTTTCTTCTGGAAGTATATTTCACTGACCTTCATGTCTAGTGACACATAAATGTCAGTTTATCCTCCACCATTATTTTGAATATTCTGCTAATTGAGTCAATCCCCTATGTTTTACAGGCTTCTATAGCTACGGGTCATCATTCTTTGTCTTTCCCACATCTGCTTTTGTTCTTAACTTGCTTATGTTGTTTAGGAGGCATTTCTAAATACAGCGCTTCTCATTATTAGCTGGATCATACAGTGCACAAATTAATAGGGTAGAATCTTTAAACATACTTAAGGGGAAAAACAAAAATGCTACCTGCACCTGTGCGTACAGCTACTTTACAACTTCTTGGCCCTCCCTGTATCCATCAGAGAAAATAATTTACGAGTGTTTGCTTCCACTTCTCTGCACAGAGTCTTTCAAGAGTGTTAGAGGAGACTTTCTATAACGAAAAAAAAATTAGATATGAGTGTAGCAAGCATAGGGAGAACGATTTACATCACTGAATATGTGGGAGTCATGTTCTGACCCACATCTGCTACAGCTTTTTTTAAAGATGGAAGGAAAACGATGAAGTCAAGGTGTTAGCTACCTATCAGGATCTCCCCCCTTGCAGAACTCCATTAAAACATATTGTCCACCAAGACAATTCTTCCCCTTGTAACAGAGCAGATATCACCACCACAGTGTACACAAGGGTAAAGAAAAGAGCAGGAGCTGCTATTTTAGCGCTGAGAAAGCAGAGGCCAAGACAGCGACAGGCTGTGATGAAATCGGCACCCTGTCTTCTGCTAGGGATGTTCCTCGGGACCAGAGTATGGCACTGCACGTTCTGTAGCGACAGCACCCAAAGACTCGGTCTTCTCCTCGCAAAAGAAGACATTTCCAGCAGAAAAGGATCTGACTTACAGTCTCCTTTGGCAGGGGGTTTCCACACAAGTGCTGGAATCACAAATGATAACATTTTCTCAGCAGGATGTTCACTGACAACTACTGACTCAAAAATGCCAATTTTAATTTACAAACTTTACGTTCAGCAACATTTCACACTTGGAACATGGTGAAAAGTGCTCATCACCATATGAAGTCTCTGCCTGGGGTGTTGAGGGAAATGAGTGCAATTTTAGCTAAAATGGGTCAAATTCATCCCTGCTATTACTCCACTGGTATTGTTTGAGTTACACCAGCGATAAATTTTGTCCAGTGTGGTTAATGGGGTCATTGTTAAAAATTCTGCTTAAAAGAACTTGCTTATTTGCCTTTTTTGGTACAGATGAGCATTACATAGCCCAAATCAGAAGTAATCTTTTGTTATTTACTACACGGCTAGCTAGCAGCGACGTGCACAACAGAGTACTGGCGTGTCCCTAATTATCAGGAATGTGACTTGATATAGTCTGTATGATATACAAATTGTGACAAGTTTGCTTTCAGAGTGTAAACTTTTAAAAACCACCATAAAGACCCCCATAAAAATATGGCTTTGACTAGAAAAAGATGTAAGCTGCATAATGGCTACATGGGTATTTTTCCTTAGAGATCAGGAGAAATATGACAAGTATGACTGCTATTATAGTTATATAGCATATTCCATTTAGCAGCGATATAGCAGAACTGTGAAAGTATATCCTAAGGTATTTTCACTTCACGCATTTGACATTGATATTAGTTATTGCATTTAAGATACATTGGGCTGTTTATTGCTGACTGTTTCCCCTCACTGAGAATGTTAACCACAGCAGAGGAATATTTGATGTTACAAATTATTTAGCTTGCTACTCTTCATTTTCCTTTTAGTATGCAATTATTTGTTTGGTTTCACTGAGCAAATGAAATTTCAAGGGCATTTCAAGGAAAATAAATAAAGTACAACCCAAAAGGGGGGTTTTTTTGTTTGTATTCAGGAACAGCACTGAATCATGCATATGTATGAAACAACAAAATCAGGTTAGCTAAGAAATTGGAAATTGCACTCCACACTAGAGCATTTTTCTTGCTCTAGAGATCTTTGCTATGGATTTGAAGGACTAATAAAAAATCAGCAGCATGACTGGAACAGATGTTTTTTATGGACTCGGCTTGTTAATAGTCTTTTTAGCTTCTCCTAAGGACTTAAACCGAGTTCCTCACTTGTCCTGAATATCTGAGACGATGTTAACATTGTCCAAAATGTACACTAACAAGCAATAGCAAAAAGCTAAGGTCTTACGCATGGTTATGAATAAAAATTCAAAACATTGCTCTGAATGTGATGAAACCCCAAAGCGGGCAATGTTACAAAACAAAAAACCAAACTTATTGACTGTATCAAACCCATATAGTGTCATTCCCTTGAAGGGAAGATAGGCTGGTAAAATACTTCCAAGCACTGTACTACATGTATTATAAAAACAAGGGCTCGTTACAACTGAAGAAATTCCCTTAATATTTAAATCATGGTTCACCTCTGTGTACAATGAGAACTGAAACAAAATGAGCCAGATCCTCAACCTGTGTAAACTAGCCAGGCTTTATTGGCTCCAGCGGCACTGTGTCAATTTACGTTTGCCATACAGGCTTTGTGTTCTCATTCTAGTTAGTGAATTTTTGCAGGTAGAAAAGAAAAATGGGAATAATTGGGGAAAATAGAAATCACAGTCTGTGTCACAGACATTTCACCGGTCAAACAATACTTCATTTACTCTGTTGCTGTTTTATTCACTCATTTTTCTGCAATTTCCTATGTTCCTCCACAAATTCATACCTGCCAGATACTATGAGAGTTGTTCATTATGCCAGGCTCTGAGAGGGAGGGAATTCACCCTAGGACTTGCCATTTTATCACACCTTTTAGCTAAGGCTCCAGAACAATGGTGCTAAACGATAACACCCAGACATAGGACTGGTCCCTCCAAATCCCACTCACTGGGTTAAGAAACTGCATAGGCATAATTTACTTCTCGGGCTTAGAGAAGGAGGAGAAAGGGAAGCTCCGTATCACTTAGGGAGCACTTGGTTAAATGGTACTCGAAAAATTTCAAAATTCCAGCTTGCTGCTTTTTTTTTTTTTTTAATATATATACAGAGGCACCAAACCATTACTGGCATTGAACATTTGAGTATCCTAATGTCATTGCTCTGTCAGGTAAAGAGATACACCTTCATTCCTTCAGCCAAGCGATGCTCAAGCTCAAATATATGGGATTTCTTTCAGTAAGGACAGATTGCCTTTTCTCTACATGTAAAGCACTCTCTGAGAAACCTAAGGGAGAGAGAAAAATAGCTTTTTCCTTGACAAGTGACTTAAACTCAGGTGCAAAATAAGGACAACTATGTCCACTCTCTTCCCAAGTTTTATTGTGAACGCTGTTCATATCCTTCTCTTAGAGGTGTTCTTGACACTCCTGGGAGTATTCCCACAGCAAGGATTGGGGATTGGCCTGCTGCTTTTCTCACTGAATTATCCCAAAGCCTGTGATGTCCCTGGGGGGCTCTATTGAGGCCTGTCTTTTAACCCATTTATATTAGTAGCTGAGGTGACTGGAAAGTTTGCTATTACGCATATCTATCTTCATATGTCTTTGCTTGTTGCCACTGTCATTTATATACTTAGAACACCCAGCTTTAGTTTGTGAGAGCTTTGGTTTGTAAACAGCTTGAATTTGGAATATTTGATGAACACCTCCCACAAATGGCTGCATAAGAATCTGAAAAAATACCAATTACTGCCAAAATGTTCCAATCTGATTCAGTAAACCCAAAGTAACCTCATGGACTATACTGAAATTCTCCCAGATTTATGCAATCTGACACAAGAATTTGAGCCCACTCATCCCATGCTATGGACTTGCTTCCATACAAAAAGCACTGAAAAAGGAGAAAATGCCCTCATTCAAATTCTACACGTTAATTGCCTACTTGCAGGCTCTTTGATACAAATTTTAAACACAATAACCTGCTGCTCCTATTATCTCCTGACTTGTAACTGCTTAAGTCAGCAACCTCAATGCTCTAGTATATAACTCATTTAAAAAAACCCAAAGAAACCCAGACAAGACAAAAAGCAATGGAGAAACAGGTATGACAAATGCACATACATTTCCTGGGTCCCTCCACAAATTCAGATTCCTCAGGCCAGTGAGAACATTTGCAAGAAACAGTCAGAGCTGAATTTTTCACAAGCGCCACACATAATGGGCAAACACTCACTGAAGGGAACCACCTACCACCCAAACGCAGAAGGTTTTAGGGAAGCTGTCCTGTCACTTATCCTGCAACCTAACCTCTGTGCTGCCTTCGGACTCCCAACTCTTGGTTTTTGGGGAAGAAGTGAGCATCCAAGAAGTTCTGATTGTTTCTTAAAAGGGAACTATCCTACAGAACAGAATCCCTCTTCAGATTCACATTTTAGTAGCATTTAAGTGGATGAAAATATAAAATCTTTTCTAATTAATGGGTCATAACATGATTTTCTCAGCAGCATCTTTTGTACCCCACCACTACCCTTATGCTGCTTCACTCTTCTCAGATCACAGTTGCAAACAACCATCTTTGGCTTATTTCTGCTCCATCCTGACACTATAATAAATCTAGACAGTTGTTGCAGCTCCTTTCCCTGTTAATGTGGAACTTGGAAAAATAGCCTTGATCTGAGCTGGAATCACTCCTTGATAAGATTTTATACCAGACAAAACTGATATTTTGTCTCATTTAAATAACGATAAAAACTTTGCTCCCTTATAGCTGACCAGGAGAGACCCTAGCACATATTCTTCTTTTATAACATTGAAAGTAAGTGTTAGTGAGACCTGCTGATTATCTGATAAGAACACAATTAATTTGTGCCCAGACTCATTAATCTTTCTTAATACATGTCAGCCCATTACATTTGATCCATGACCTCTGTCCCCAGTCTTGCATGAAAATCTCTCAGGATCAGAATCACATCATGGTTTGGCACGGAGCCACCAGCTCTGGCAGCCGACTGCAAAATGCTTCAAAGCCATCAGCAATGGCAGCTGCTGTATTTATGTGCACATGCCCGAATGATAAGTTCACAGCTCCTCTAAGGCAGACTGAAAGAAGTTGGCCATTCGAAGGCCTGAATCCCATCAGAAGTACAGCTGTGTCCCTATTTAGATCAAATGATTACTCATCTTTACTCTCACTTCTATTCCCACAGACACAAGTGTCAGTTGGGGTGCTGGGACAGTCTATGCAAATACTTTCCCCATGGCTTTCGTAAATAATATTTGATTTAACATTAATAAATGTGCAGCAGTGCTTTGAAATCAATTGCCCTTTCGTATAAGGACATTCATGGATGGAGGAACGGAGGATCTAGTTAAAAATCACTCATTGCAGTATACCTGGGTCCTTCCTGCTTTAACAATTATCTCAAGACAGGGAAGTGTCATTTTTTGTAATAGTTGAGGCATTTAGATTGATGAAATCACCTGGCTTGATAGTGGACACGAACACAGGCCTTTCAGTGCTTTTTGGCAGCCATCAAGTTATTTTCCCACCCATCATTAGCAAGGGAAGTCCAAAGGCTCACATTATTAGTGCTCCTAGAAAATAATATGCGCGTAAGAACAAGCAGCGAATCTGTGATGGCACATCCACAACCTCCTCATCCTCATATATGCGATATTTTTTTAATTGAAGCAAGCATTTCTAAGCCAAACTCTATGAATTTGCAGCCCAGACCCTTCCTTGTCATCAGCCAATGTTCATTGGTAGGAGAGAGGTAAGCACGGAATCCGAGAATGACAGAAGTTGAACGATCACAAAACCAACTCTATGCATTTTTTTAAATGCCATTTTTGATGCCAAATGTCAAAGTTTTAGTTAATGGGAATTTAATTAAAGCATTCTTTCCCAGCTACATCTAACTCATTTTTGTCACCAATACAGTTTGTGAAAAATACATAATCATTCGCTGATTAGGTATGTATCTATCATTCGTAGATTATGACTACTGATTTAGACAGTAGTCTAAATTGCATCACTCGGAAGGAATAGCATACCTTTTCTTGGTTAGCTGCTGACGTTTCATTTGATGCTTAACACATGAAAGACACAACGCTGCCACAGCAAAAACATATGCAGCCAGTGGCTTTAGGGGGGGTTCTTCTGAGGAGCTTTCTGTGAATCTTAACTCCGTGCATGGCTTTTTACCTTCTCTTGTCTTTCTTCAACCCACGGAAACAGCTAGAAAACCTTGCGATATAACTGCCAAAGACAGATCACAGACAAAGTATGTGGTATTTCAAATACAAGTAACATTTTCTAAAGTTTCTAAAGAGCAACTTATATTACATATCGATTTATCTGCAACCACAGCATTTCCTGATCATGTCCTAGCAAGCAAATGCTTGTTTTATTCTTATTAAAATGTCAAACAGGATCTTAATCTTATCCAAGTGATTATACTGCAGCTTTGAATTACTCTGCAAAAAACCCCATTCATTCATTAATCGCTCACTCATGCAATGAAGAAGAAGGTGAGATTGTCAGATACTTACCATGCCTGATGGGCTAATTGTGAAGGGACGCAGCTCAGCTGCTTGCCAGCTGCCCAGAATGGTAACTCTCAAGGGGAAGGAAGGGAAGAAAAGTTCTCATCTCTGCTCTCCCCCAACAGCGGCCTTTTCACATCTTCCAAAGCCATGTAATCTGTGAAGATGCAGACTAAGCTGATAGTTTCCCACCTCTCTAGCACAAGGATGATCAGAGCTATGTCTCCCCCTTCCCTCTCTGTCCACAGACATCAGATTGTGGTCCATCATCTTTAGATGCTTGTTGCTAAGGGAAGAATAAAGCATGAGGGAATACATGTGGTTATCTTTCCAAGCGTCACTGCAGGCACTGCGGAAAGATTGCCCACTCCTCTGCTGGGAGCTTTCTCCAGCTTTAAACAGATCCCCACCATACAGACTGCCAGGCTAGGATCATGAGGAAATCTGGTTTTTAAAAGAGCAGAACTTGCGCAGGGATTGTCACAAATGCCACAGAATAAGCAAATTTGGACTCAACTGTCAACCTTATTGCCAGATTGTCAGAAGATCTGAATCAGGAGAATAATTTAAATGTCAAATCAAGACACTGCAAAAGCAAATTCCTGTGATTTACCGTGTTGCTCAGAGATAACATGACCCAAGGGTAAAGAGAAGAGCTGGCTGAAAAAAATGTCTGTTTTTCAGGGGGTTGTGGAACTTTTTGTTGTAAATTCACCAAAGAAATTGGAATGTATAGATTTTTTCTCAGGCAAAAGCGCAATGGTACTATGACAGAGTTCTCCAAAGGGACTTTGGATCTCGTCCAGACATACTTGCCTTGACAGATATTTGCTATTGTGAGAATTAATAAACTAACTTTTGGGAAGTGCTCTGAAATCCTTGGGAAGGAGAAGGTCGACATGCCAATTCTTGTTATTTTTAAATTAAATGTTTTACATGGAACTACAGACATATCATAACGCTGCTGGTACTGGTGTGGACTATTGCAGCATTTTTGATAAAGCTTGCACTGGAAATGTGGAGACTAAGAGACAACCATATATTTATAACGATAAGCCTTTCTCAATGGCTATCATTGTGTTGATACTCACGACTTCAGGGAGGATTTTGCCTGAATAAGGACTGCAGAATAATGCCCATATTGAGAAAACCATATGAACTGAACTGGAAAGAAAAAAAAATCCAGGTTAGGAGCTGTCATTCTGAAACTCATTTTCCCCACCATGAAGATGAACTCTTATTACCTGTGAATATGGAATTCAAATACTATTTTCAAGTTTTAAATGTAGGTAACACTTTACATTATGTGTCAGTGTGGTACCAATTACAGCATAACTCTGATATTGTAAATCTATTGAGAGAGAGGACTGAGCCACGAAGTTTCGTAGCAGCCCAAACTTCAAGTAAAGTTCAAAAAGATTTCAATTTGCTCGTCTTATACAAGCCCATATTTAGTATCCTGGGACATTCAGTGCCTTGGAAATAAGCACATTATGTTTTTAATGTAACAAACAAACACCTTGTACTTCTTTTTTTCTTCCTCATCCATTTTATGGGTGAAAATGAGATCCTCATCTACCCACTTTCACACCTTAGTAGCTATTGCCTAATATTCTTTACCCGTAATAAGGAAAGTCTGTATCCCCCGTTACAGTGTTCTGCAAAGAGCACAGTCTGGGCAAAGGGAAGTTGAATGTTGACCTGGTTCCACAACTGAACAGTCTTCTGTCACTGTGTTTGAAGCCAGCTCTTTCTCTGGCTGACCTATAGTGCCGTAGCTACAGTGACAGCTCTTCAGCTAGCCTGCTTTTGACTAGGAGAGTATCTAGCCATCAGAAAGAGGGAAAAATAGATACGATGGTATCAGGGAACCTGCTTTAAAGAAAAGAAAGCAAGGCTGTGCCTTAATCCCTAAGAGAAAATCTTATAGGATTTAATATAAAAGTACAACATTGCTGCAGGTATCTAACTAGTCTTTACTGGTAAGATACATCGCTAATGTAGAAGCTGATGGCAGTAAGAGCCGTACTTTTCATGAAAACAGGTAGATTTTCTATAGTCTTCAGAGTAGCAATTAGGACATAAAGCCATTTCCAACGCTCAGTGAGGGCAACGGAGAGATTCTGACACTGGTCCATTGAGGGGCTGCTCCCTCCCGCTTACTGAAAGCCCAGGTACAGACCCTGGACCTTGCCTGTAGAGCAATAGGGTGTCACATCGAAGCTGCTGCTTTGCTGTGAAAATGTAAAAGACAAATAGGTCTAAGCTATTAAACCATACAAGCTATGCTGTTCTTGAAGAAAAGAAACAAACAATCTACATATAAACAATAAAATAAAGTCAATTTTCCTATGGAATATTTCAGCTAGGTATGCAATCTTGGAGTCTGTTTGCTGGACGGTGCTTTTAACCAGAATACTAAACCCCAGTGTACAGGAAATATTATCTATGCAAGCGATTCAGTATTAGTTAATTAGGTGTGCTAGACTATTTTCCTCTCAGTGAATGGAGCTTGTATACTGGTATCTGCCATTAACACTAAATGGGGCTTACACATGTAAAATCCCTCCGGCATTGAGGGGGAAAAAAAAGCCTTTCAGTTTCATAAATAATGGATCAGTAGCAAAATTAGCATTTCATGAAAAATTTGAAAAACTAGAATGAAAATATAATACAATTTCTATTTTATGTGTCCCAGTTTGCCAGTGCATTGTGTGATCCAACACACAGGTCATCTCCTGTACATCTACTACATAATCACATCAAAAATTCTCTCAGTTATCTGCAGACTCAAATACTCACCTATGACCAATGTCCTCTGTGGCATTATGATAGTAAAAGTGCCCTTCTTCTACCAGCGTGCTGTGGCGCTCGGTTAATTTTCTGGTGTATGAATATTTCTGTGATATTTTTTATTGAATTGTAATAAATGCCATGACTTTTCTACTGTGAAGTGTTTCTTTTTCTGTGTATGTTATGTGACATGCTTACACACAAATAAATAATGGTTTCTCTGCAGGTACAAATATAAGCAACTCTTGCCTGTTCTATTCCAATAAACATTCATATGGAAAAAGCTGTAAGCCTAGGTTCTTAAGCATGCAGACTGTGTACAGTACACTAAGTAAATATACACCCATTCGTGACATCAAACATTTGTACCTCCTAGTCAGCTCATTTCATTCCCAACGCTTTCCAGGGTGACCACGATATGCAGCGATCTCCACCCATTTTAGCTGTACTCCACACTAAACCTGGCTGCGTTTGAATCATCCAGAGCTCTGCCATGAACCTTGGTGGAACAAGGATTGCAGCTTGTTTCTTTTGTAACAAGATGCTGAAGATCTCACCTAAGCCAAGACTTCTCTACGAATTTGCCCATTACGATTAGGAACAGAGCAAGGAATAGCCCTGCTAACTCCCATGAAAATCTCCAGACAAGGCCTGTGCATGGTGGTGTGATGAAAAAGGGCAAGAAATCATTCACATGTGAAGACGAGTGGGAAAATGATTTTAGCAGGCCCACCCACAAATGGTAAGACATTGCCTTTCCCTTCTTTTCAGGATTCTGTATCTCAATCCCACGGCTTTAAAATGTGAAGCAAAACCTATTAACATGGGCTTTGTGTTTCCAATGGAATAGAAGTTGTAATGCCAGCGGGAAATCAAATTCCGAGAGTCATGTTTTTGGGTTGTTCCATATTCTGAGCCTAAATTTTGCAATAGTTTTTCTTTTTTAATTCCTCAGTGAGTAAATACACATCTAGAGCAGCTAGATGCAGATTAAATCTGCAGCCAGGCATACTTACAAATCAGTATCTTTGGTCAGGAAGAAAACAAACAACAATGACTTATTAATTTATAAGCATTAAACTCATTGAACACACTGAGACAGAAGGAAGAAGTTACAAATACATTAACCCATGCTCGTTTTCCGTAACTCTAACCACTAGGAATTCTTCTCAACTGTTCTTTCGCAGGACATATTGAAAGAATTTTTTTAATTCTACCTTTTAAATTGTACTTTTTGCTACGTTTTTGGTGTTTTGATGCTATAAACTTAAATATCAAACAGGGGTCATGACTGTATTTTTTGATTCTTGATGTCATCATTTGGCTTATCTTTAAAATGAAAAAATGATTTCTGTTTTCCCAAGGGATCAAACAAGCAAGCTGGGAAGTCAAAGGAGAAAAATAACATCCTCCCTTAGGTTGAGCAATGTGATTCGTATTTCCTCCTTCCAGCTTTCTGCCTATGGGAGCATCTGTCAAGGCTGAGTCAGCACCTTCCCAGGAAAAACTCATAAACATGTTAGAAGACATTTCATTTTGTCATCTACCTAGGCACATTGGATTAGTATGCAAATAAGACAGCACAAGAACAGACCACAGCAGCAGTGCTAACGCTCTAAGTGATCTTTCAGTGTAATTAGAATTTCTTTCATCTCACTAATTTGACATGGCAAATTAGTGAAGCTAAGATAAGGGGGTTTAGTAGAGCCAGGGCGCTGGTATGTACACAGAAACTTGCCAGTAAGTCCATTCGCACATGGGAGTTGTGTAACATTGCAGAGAAGTGACAATTAGTAAAAGCTCTAGAAAATATCAGTTTGTTTTATTTTTAGGTTATATTTTCTTCTGCTGCTATCTTACGAGAGTGGTTTAGAGATCTTAGCCTCTCCGCTGTTGAGAAATCTTTCAAGACTTAGGATAAGCTACACAGTACTACAATTATACAAGTTTAGTCAAGTCTGGCCCAGTGGTTCACAGCAACATGCTGTGTTATCACACGGGAATTCAAGGGGCAACTTCGTGATTTCTGTTTCACAGAACGAGCTAGCGGAAAGCCATTCCATGGCGACAGCAAAACTGAGGACAGTGGTTGGCTTCTTTTCTGCACGCTCCTGCCCCAGATCATGCAAGCTCAGGAGGGGTCCTGAACCAGAAATGAAAACTGGTCCCTATCGCTGCAAAGTAGCCCTGAAACTCAGAAGGTTTTAAGGATGGCTGGAGCAGGCAGAAGTCTGGCAGAGGTCTGAGGGAAGGCCTGGTTAAGAAAGAGGACTTGTCCAGCCTACAGCGAAATAAAATATTTAACTTCCTGATTAAAATGAAGATTTAAGACTGTTCTTAGTTTTCCTAAATTATTTATCCCTAATATTAGGGTAAATAAGTTACCTGACCTTTGATGCAACAGGCTGTTCGTTTGGACCTGCTGAGATCATCAGCCAATTGAGAGCATCTGGCTAGAGATGTGATGACCCATCGCTCTCAGCTGAATCACAAACCCACACACCATCCCCCAGAGATGCAGCTTCCTTTTGCATCTCACACTCCCCAAGGGAAAAGGGCTGCATAAGCCAAAGAAGGGCTGCCCTGAAATGCGGTGTACAGATCTGAGACAGAATTCTCGTTCTGCGCTCCTTTGTGTTTTAACTGATTCAGAATAATGTCTGTGGATACAATAATGTCAGTTGTTTATAAAATTTGCATCATATAATGAGATGCTAAGATGGGATTTATTACTTGGAACTTTTAAAAATAATGGAGTAGAGAAAGAGATATCTAGATAGGCATATTTAATCCGATTATCCGTTCACTGATAGGAGAATGACCTATTCTTTCAGTTATATACTTTGGATTGCTTCTATAATTTGACACAGTCCTGAGGATAATTTAAGTTGTCTTTAGGAAATACCAAAGGAGCCAGTCTATTCGACAGCTGAAAGGGAAAAAAATGGTACTCAAAACCAAAGCAAGTTCCTAGGCGGTGTGGAGATCCTCACTATGGAGCCTGAACAGGATTCAGAAAGGACCAAGCAGAATAGCCAGAAATGTAAGCTGCCCTTCCAACGAGGAGACATACGTTGGTATCTTGAGTTTTGCACATCTCAAAGTGGTAACGTCCAAAGCACCGAAACAGAATAGACGTTAGCCAAAGTCAACCAAGGCAACCCCAGAGACTCTGGATATCGACCTTTTTGTTCCTTTTTAGATCAGAATGTGGTATCTTTGGGAGGAATATCTGACAAGAACACCAAACCCTTCCAAACCCAGAGGTTTTTTGGGCACAGTTAAAGAGTTGCTTGTAAGTACACTCCAGGAAGAAGGCAAAGGAATTCCCCTACAGAGAGAACTCGTTTCTCCTCTTGGAATCACCTTTTGGAACTTTTTTTTTTTGCTGAGAATTGGGTCTCATGCCCCATAAATCTGAAAATTGTAGGATGGGGAATTCCCTAGAATCTGCACAGTAGAATTGAACCCCTGAGGTACAGCCAAGCAGAATAGCGTTGAGAAAGGAAGGTGCTTTTGTGTTCACTCATACTCAGAGAACCCTTCTTGATTTTAAATGCGGGCTACCTATTATTTTATAAGGATTTTCAAGGCCTATTTTTAATTTTTTCCAGTCTCTTCTCATTATAGGAATCACTTGCTAAGGAAAAAGATTATCATTTTGATTCCTTATCCCCAGAGAAGCTTGGCCAAACAGGTACTCACACACAGAGGCAGACAGAATCTCTGTTATTTATTATAAAAATAAGCTAACATCACCTGCTTCTGAAGGTAATCAGATATTGCTCAGATTTCAGAGCTCAAAAAGTTAATACTAATGCCTGTTCTGAAGATGCTTAAAAGAAATCTTTTTTATAATTATAATCTTATAATTACAATGTAACTAGAAGTTGTGGAGAGATGATGGGAGAAAATATTATTCATCATAATATGTGCCATAAAAATGCCTTTTTTAAAGACAGAGGAAAAGGCCATACTGTAGGGAATATTTCATGGCTAGTGGGAGGGTTAAATAAACAAATGATAATAACACCAATCAGACCTCTTTGCTTAAAGCCTGCAGAGTCAATCTGCTTCTGACTGTGGAGCTACCAACCAGCAAAGGCAAACTAATTAGACACAGTCAAACACTTAGGCAATCACACCTTGTGAATGTAAGCGTCTTCCTGTCATTTGGCAAGTCTCTCAGCTGCCTCTGAGCGTGAGACAACAAATCCCCTGCAAACAAGTTCCTCACTCTCCCTGTTAGTGAGATCTAACAGAGCACAATGGCTGGAGGTGAAAGGTGGCAGTCTAGTCAGGTAATGACATCGTCTTGAACAGCCCACATTAAAATAGTGGCACTTGTTTAGACTAGCCTATTTGCACCTACCTGCAGAGGGCCTTTTTAATGTAATTATTAGCCTCTGCAGCCCTGCTTAGGATTTGAAAATATCATTCATTTTCATCTTGCTTCAACTACCGCTGCTATCTCCTATTCAATCCCAGTCACCTCATCTCCCCACAAGTAAGTGTAGAAACAGAAGCAGATGAGAAGAGTTGAATTAACAAGAAACAAGTTGGCAGGTGAGCTGTGTGACACAACAATAAAAAAAAAAAAAGCTAAAAGATTTGACAATATATTCTAATCACTACCTGACTGTAGCAGAGCTGCAGGCATTGAAATAGCTTTCTGGGGAAAAGAGAAAAGACAGCAGGAGAATGGTCTAAAACCTCTTGTGCGAAACCCGAGGGCAGGAACCAATCCTTATGAGCCTTAGAACAAATATGTAATTACTGTCTTTCAAAATTGTCTTATTTTCTCAGGATTTAACTATTCACTATTGACAAAATATGACACAAAGTACAGTCATAAGGAGTGAGACAAGTAACCACCACCCAATTCTAGCCTGAGAGCCCCAGACACACAGCTGACTGCAGAAGACACAAGCCCGTACGAAGGAATTGTGCAGCCACGGACCAAAGCTTCCCTCCAGTTTCCTAATGAGAATCCATGTTGCACTGGAGAGGTGAAGTGAGTTACCTTGCCTCCCTGTGTTCTCATTCACGAAAGGTCCAGCAGAAGCTATCTTAGGGTATCTCAGAGCGTAAGCGCAGCATTTGCCAGATGAGTGGGGCAGGATGCATTTGAAGAGTACTCCAGCAGCATGGGGCCAGTGACAGTCAAAAAAGCTGGGGGAAAGAGGGACTGGTCCAAGCAGAGAAGCTGTAACATCCATTTCCTCCTGCCAGGGAAGCACAGACCTGTCCAGCATGAGTCCACTGTTCTGCGGAAGTTCTACAAAAACTGGATGAAAGATACATGGAGGAGGAAAAAGCAGAATTTCTGCTTCCTTTATAAAGAGAGTAATTTCAACCTATTTTAAGGTGATGTCAACAAGGAATAAATGATTTAGTTCTTGCCTTGTCTAGCATCAGTCTCCTCACAGAAAGGACGTCTTGTTTACAAGATCAGTGCTAGTTCCTGATAAAGAGAAGGCTCTCAAACAGCCTTTATGGAAGGTTTGCTCAGTGTGATGTTTTGCCTTTTGGTACAGTTACTTTGGGTTCTATTATTTACCTTGCAAATATATCACAAGTTGTATCAGTGAAGGTAATTTATCTTTGTGCTGACAAGGTATTCAGATTAATTTCTCCAGCACGCAGCGGTTTCACACGACTGTTGTAGCGTAGGTTACCACCTTAATTGGTGCCACCGCCCAGCTTCCCGTGCTGAAGGAGCACCAGAGAGTCATAGTGTGTCCCAAGCATTGCTGATACCTACTTTGTTTGTTTGTAGTTTTTTTCCCCTCCATCTGGCTATGATGGATGAGGGTCCTTTGACTACACTTGTTCTGTAAACTGATATTATGCATCTGACCTAAAATGACAGCTGGAATCAGGGCCACACTTAGAGATGATCATGCCCAACACAAAAATATAAGCGAGTTCTGGAGGGTGCCAGCCCTGGGTCAGTCTCAGCTTATTTGTCAATCTGCCAGTTCACTGCTCCTCAGTGCTCTCCTTCCCCGACTAGCAGAAGGCACTGCTTTCAGGGGTAGTAAACACAGCATGTTGAGAGACAAGCAGTTGGCAGGAGTCCTTATGACAGGGGTGGCAAAAGCAAGACAGGTAGCCAGATGGATCTGGTGCGGCCCAAGGCAAGCACTGAAGCAAAGGGGTGAATCAAAATCAAAGGGTTACTATAGCCTGATGGGAATCTCTGATTATAGTGACACTGCATAGGCAAACTACGTGTTCTGCAAGCGCTTATCTGTGCTCTGGTGCTACTGCAGTGTCTTGGGCAAATCTTGTTGTGCAGTGACATTCTAAGTCATTTTGTATCACTACTATTATTGCTACTCATGTCAGTTTGTCTCTGATCAGTCCATCCTCCCTTTTCCACTTGGTCTCACTTCGAGACTTGGGGGGCTTATTAGTGTTCACTGATCCTCCGGGCTCTGTATTAATTTGCTCTTAAACGTTTGTACCACTTCCATCAGAAATTAGGACCTATACAAACAAAACTTATTGATTAGAAAAGAAGCACGTTTTGCAGACAGAAGTACGATCTTTCATTAGACTGGCTGATCTAAGCGGGTAAAATGGGCGAGCTCTCCAGCCATTGTATCCTTAAGCTAGCTACGATACCCTGAGACACCACAGCTACTATTACTGCAATATGCCTATTAAAAAAGAACATTGTAAATGAACTTGAGGAATTCCGTTTGAAATTTTCAAGACTAAGAGGCTGAAAATAATTCATTTGGTCCGGATAAATTATTCAGTGCTATTGCACCACTAATACTTGTTTATTTATACCCACACATACACAAACACACCCACCCCAACACACTGTTACTTAGCTAAATATTTTAATTGTATAAAATATTAAGTGATGAATACAGTATTATCTTGCACATAATATGACCTTATTTTTCAATCAACGGTGACAGGGTATTGAAGCATCAGTCTGTGTGCGAATCTCTGTAATGACATGCCACACCATGAGAAGCAGCTGCCTCACGATATTGAAACAGCCTTTGCTCACACCAGCCTGTCAAAATTAGGATGTGACTGATCCCTATACCTGTAGCTATTTTCCTCTCGATATTGCATGTCATTTTGCAGCACGTTTCGTACTTGCACCTAGAGGGTCCTCACTTGCAGGTTTAGCTAGGATTTAGAGGACAGGCTAAAGGACACCTGCCCTTTTGGAAGACCAGTGACAAAAGCATTAAAAGCACAAATATCTGCAAAATGGAAGAGACGCTGTCCATCCCTTTGGCCACAGGACTGAAGTAGGGGTACTGGAGAAAATGAAGGAACCAGGATTTTGCCACAGCTGTTCACTCAGACTCATCCCACGTTTCCCTTCAGCCATCAGACCTGAATTAAAGGTAGAAGGGACGTTCATGGAGCGACTAACTTCCTCAGAATACAGATGTCTCCTGGAGCTGGCACCAGCTGTCAGGATGCCCAAACAACAAAATTTGTTCTCTTTCATTTTCTTGCAAATAGTGTTTTAAAGAAAACCACGTTCAGAGGGGGAAACATTTCCAAAGTAAGGAGCAACCAAGGAGATGGCTCAAAAGAGACCTGAGGCAAATTAAAGCCCAATTTAACTTTTGCTCAATAACTTCACTTTATTTGGATGAATCATTTATGTAGTGAAAAACTTCAGCTTACTACACTAGAAAACTCAATTAATAGCCAAAGTGCTCAGAGAATAGGGAAGGGGAAGGATGGAGGTAAAACTCCAGTTACCGAGTTAAGAAGCAGAAGTAAAAGCCTTTTGACACAGAGCATTAGAAATATCAAAGAGGAAATGGGAAGAGTTCCCCCCCAGTCCACAGCAGGAATATAATGCTTGCACAGGGCGGTCGGTGAACGATAAGGGATAATAAATCCAGGTGCAGGACTCGGGAAAGACTTGTACCACACTGTGCCATCGCAGGTAGGCCCCCAACGACCAGCCAAAGGCCACACGGGAAAGCCTGTAGTGGAGCAGGGACGAGACTGTCAGTGCCCCAGCTGCCCCACTGCCTCCCTAGATAGATCAGAAAGAGGGTTTCGCCTGGCTGCTCCTTGGATTATGGAAAGGATGTTTTATCTTGGCTTGCAGACACACCTTCCCAATTGCTCAGCGCCGTTAGCATAAGGACCCTTCGTGACTGGGTGTGCTTCTTAGGGGTTGCTCTGCCTCCGCTCTCTAGGCAGCAGGTACCAACAGTATTCAGAACAGCAGCGTAAAAGGGAAATCACAGCCTTGCCTTTACCACCAAGAGATGAGAAGACAGAAAAAACCTCCAGCCTTTTTCACATCACCCATTGCTTTTCTTTTGGATCTGTAACTACACAAATACCTCAAATACGTCACAGGGAAAATAAGTCACATTTATCACAGTATCAGACACCACTTTTCCTCAGTCGTGAAGAATCCAATCCATCAAAGCGTGAGAAGCAAGTTGTGGGGCAGGAACAGTTTGTGAATTACAGCTTTTTCAAAAGGGAACGGAGGGAGTGAGCACTTTTGTTCTCCAGCAAACTTAAACTTAGCAGCAGAAATCAAGTCCGTAACTAAATTTTTCTGCTGGCTCCCTTGTTTGCTTCTTAAATGTAGAGGAGGGAACATTAGGTTCAAGTAGTAGCCACAGGAAAGGGGAAACTGAGTAGCTGAGACTGAATGATAGCTTGATTGCTGTGGTCTCTCAGGTTTTATCACATTAGAATAGGTTTAACCCTTCAAAATCTGGTCACCTCTCATCTGTGGTAGGAAAACTGCGTTGTTAAAGAGAAAAATGCACTGGTGCATATGGTATACCATTAATAAGTCTCACACTCCATAATAGGAACATTTGTACACAAATGTGTTTTTTGGGATCTAGCCAAGAGCAGAGCACCCCAGTGAATCATAATGCACCGCTAATGAGTTATTTTTCGTAAATTTGGCACTCAGAGTTAATAGAACCAATTTGTCCCCAAAAAGCTAAATCACTTATCGCTTCTTTGGAGGTGCTAAGTGGATCTAGAACTTCAGGATGCTGTCAATAAAAATGAAAAGAAACTCGTCAAAGCTGCCTACTAATTTGTGCTCCTCTCTACTTCTGTTTAGAACAAAGGTAAGATGTATGAGGTGCTATGACAGGCAGGCAAGAGTCTGTTACAGGAAGCAGTAGCGCAATTTAACTGTGCTCCAGGGCTGATGCTTGCTGTCTGAGGTGGGTGACCACAAAGAAAATAGACGATTATTTTTGGGAAACATCCAATTAAGACAGCGAGACCCCAAGTGCAAAGCTCTGAAAAGATGTTGAATTGCCCATGTCCTAAGCATCTGGAGATGTGGAGTTTTGGTTCAGCCTGCTACAGACTGCTTATAAATTCAGATCTGGAATTATATTTCACATCCTTCTGAAACAGAAAGGTATCCAATTCAAATTGAAATTGAAGGGGAGGCTGGGAGGTTAATATGAGGTTTTGGTTTGGGAACGTCTCTGATGGCAGAAAAAAGTCAAATTATTTTCCATTTAGAGAGTATTTCTCCAACTCAGAGAGTCATTGCCACAGACACCAGCTGTATTTCCTATGGGAAATTCCCCTTAACTCCTCCCTTTCAGGTGTAAGTTGCCATTAATGCCCTTCCGATGTTGAGCAAAGGAGCTGCATATGGATGTGCAAAAGATATCCACAGAAGTTTCCACTTTAATATCCAATGAAAAATGTATTTGGGCAGGGAACTCTGGTTTTGAGTGTATAGCAATTGTCTGCATTAACCAACCAGTCTAAGTGGAGTGCACTGAATAGGAAATGAGAGTAAAGCAGAAGTTAGAGCTATGCCAAACTACCTGAGTGTAATGTGGATAGCAGTGAACTGTGACTCATGTCATGTTGGGTTATGTAGCATCAAATCACTGTACAGTGTGACACAACGTAAGCAACATGAGTGGCGTGAATGTGACACAGCACAGCCTTTTTTCCTCTCTCTTTCTCTTTTCTTTTTTTTTTTTTTTAAAGAGCATTTTACTTTTAATCAGATAGCTGCTGTCAATTCAGATAACAGCTGCCTGACCCAAATTTTCAGCTGACTGAAGTGGACGAATACTGAAGTGTGGACTTTCTGTTACGAAAAGTTAACATTCCAGACTAGCATCTCTGCGCTAAAAATACTCCTGTCTCATTCTCTTCCCCCCACCCGCCTCTTCCTCCCCTAACGCTACTTATGTTTTCTTACTGATACCGAATCAATAATTTCATTTCTATATTACAAATCTTAAAACAATACTGGCAAAAAAGTATACTGGAATTTTACTTACTGATGTTTAATTATTGATGTAGGCTTCTTTAAACATATTTGGCTCTCTGAAACAGCTCTTTAGAACTGTGTTCCATTTCTTATTGCTTACCTATTCTGTTTGTTCTCTGCCTCCCTGATCCTTTTCGATTTTCTGCAGGTTAGCAAGTGCTGCATTGTCTGCTTTTGAAATGTGTCTTTAGGCATGCTTTTGTTTGACAAGGAATGCCAAGGCTGAGCTGACAAAGTCTGTTTGAAAATCTTTTTCCAGGTATACAAGATCAGTAAGTCTGTTCAATGTATTCTGTGATTAGTATTTTTCTTCAGATATTTATATCAACATTTCAGGTTTAGTGAAAGATGTTTTCTGAGCATACCTGTCAGTGGGAAACCTACTAAAGGTAAGTAACAGTATCATTTATATATTCAAATGTATAAATATATTTATGGTAAATAGTTGACATCTCTCTCCATATAACTTAAAAGAAAATATACCTTTAACAAGCACTCAGCCACTGTTCTTTTCACAGGTTGAAACAAATATCAACTTACAAAAGCTGTCTTTTAGGTATTTTGGCTCTGGCTCTTTACAACCAGGATCATTTTAAACATAATATTTAGATTTCTGTACCCTTTCCCCTGCAGGGGCGGGGGCACTGGGGATAATGTTTGTCCTATAAGGCAAACTCTCAGGTGAAGAAAGCCTTTATATATTCAGACACTGCACACTCATTAATTCCAAATAGGATTTTTTTTTTTTTTGACTGAAGACACATCTTTTGCCTTTTACCTCCCCAGTTGCAACACAATCATGTCCTTGACAAAACAATTTGGTGAAAGCTGTACCCAAAGCCTGCCTAAGAGAGGCAAACCGAACAAAGGTGGCACAATTAAAACATGTAGATCCCTCTTTTACCAACACATCTCCTATTTGCTGTGGGATACAATGGCCTCAAGAGGCAGCCTTCCACGCTAGTGACCACAGAGAATTTTCTGAATCCTTGGAAAAAGTACAACAGCCCCCAAACCTTCACCATTTATTCCTACCCTCCACAGAGCTGCCATCCCATAATTCTATTGTCACTGACTGTCTCCCAGTTAGGGCTGGAGCCCGATACTCTTTGTCTTTGTCTTTGCATGGGGACACCTGAGCAAATGACTCCCATACACCAGGTGGTGCTGGGATTTACCAGGTGGTGCTAGGATCCCAGGCAGTTCCCTCTGACCTGGAAATGAAAGTCTGTACAGAAGATTTGACACTAAATGTCGATGCATTAGCAAGGGTATGAACTGAAGGCAGAACACGGACCTAGCTGAGGGACAGAAATTTTAACGTAGAACAGAATTTTCCTTCTGATGACCACAACAAATGCTTGTTGGAAAGCGGAAGGCAAATAAGGGATTTGTGAATCTCTCCTACGGTGAGATTAAGTCTGCTCTCCTACGGTGAGATTAGGTCCGCTCTCATCTGAAAGGCTGAAGAAATTCTTCAACAGGAAAGAATTCTCATTTTCTTGTGATCGAAACTCTGGGTAATAGAAGGGTCAGACTCTTAATTCTAAAAAAAGCTACACTTTTTTTTTTTTAGGGTTTTTTGTTGTTGTTTTGTATCTTTGTTTTTCATAGAAGACTAAACCAAACACCTAAATTTGAACATGACAGAATCAAAATCTAGACTCCAATATTGTCACCTTAACCTAAAACTGCTTTACTGTAATTACATTTTAAGATTCTCTTCCCCATTAACAAAGTTCACACTTATATGTCCTGTGTCTCCATTAGACGTTGTCCTTTATTAAGCAACATGGAGTCACCTCCAGTCAGCAATAAGCAAAGAGATTCCTACAGCTATTGGGTGTATTACAATTCCACTGTCCCCTCTCTTTTCTTCCATATACCACTAAATTTTAAAGCAACATCAAGATAATAATAGACAGCCCAATCGTACCAAGGCATGACCTTGTCAAATCATGATCAGAAGAGATGAGCATGCACACTCCATGATGTTTCCCAAAGGGCAAGGTACAGAGCTGAGAAAGACCATCAGAGCCAAGACTGGAAACTTTAAAAATGTGTGTCACTTCAAAAATACATTTTACTGTGACTTAATTTCTATTATATTAATGCTAATTGCAAAAAATATCCACAGATATAAGAATGCATTGCACATTCCTTGCCCAAAGAAAGAAATAATAGGAAATGTCGGGTTTATGTAAAAATAAAAGCCATAAATATTCTAACAGTTTTCTGCTACAGCAAAAGTACTAATCTAGTGCATTTGAAAGTGGAAAAGGATAACAATTGATCTTAACTTTGAAACATGCGAAAGTATTTTCCTTATGATCTTTTGCCATAGAAAATGAAACCAGTCAATTCAAATGTACAGAAGTTGATCTTGTTTAAAAGGTGCTTGGCTCTCTAATTACATGAGAAGTACCTTTCTTTAATAATTTATTAGAAATATGGGGCAAGATAAAGACAAAGTCTAAAAATACCCACCATGTAAACTAGTGTTGAACCGCTCTCTTAAAATTAAAAGCTGAAATTCTTTGACTGTCTCATTTTCTAGCAGAACACAAGAAAGGAATATTTTAGTTGGTTCTCACCCTCCAGGCAAAGTAGTATAAAACCTCTGGCCTGATTCCAACCCCATTATCAAAGGACCACTCACCTAATCTAAAAAAGCAGCTCTTCATCAATTTATCATTAACAAGAGCATTACAATATAATGTAGGGAAACGGCTTTCCACCAGGGATTCAGTTAATGGGAGTCTAGAGCCACATAACAAGCATGGCAGAAGATATGCCACAGTAGGTGAAGATAATATACATATATTCTACGCAAAGAATACTGCAAATAAATTCTCTGCTGTTGATGAGCTCTCTGCAATAGTTATTTTTTTAATATTTAATTTTAAAAGTTGAGGTCTCATATTCTACAGCAACATACGTGAATGCAAAATAATTAGTTGCTGACTCCCTATGAAAATGTTTTATACAATTTATTTGGCATCAGTGAAAGTGTGACTCTGGTAGGTTTTTGTGGGATTTCGCAAGTTAGCGTTGATTCCTGTTCGCTGTCTATCCCACCACCTCTAACCTCAAGAGTTCAAAAATCACAAGCCAGGCATCCAAAATTCAGGAGGCGGTTAGTTAAGATATTACAAGATACTACATGAGTGATCTTTGGCTTTTTATCCTCCTTCTGAGGATTAGGAATATTTTTTCTCAATCTAAGCCCATAGCTCCATGGGGTAAACACGCTATTTTATAATTTTTAAGCACAAGCTGAATTTGGACATACTCCTATGAATGCTGCAGCTGAAGCTTTAAGGAAAATACTGATACTGTAAGGCAAGCCACAATATCACAACTGGTGAGTCTCTTACGAGTACCTAGGCTGTGGTTCTGTCCACGGTCATTAATGTCACGTCATTGCTCTACTACACCCCCCAGCAGAAAAAATTCAAGCCAGACCAGGGCAGGTAAATAACTTTTTGTGCAGCTCACCAAAGCCTGCAATACAGAGCTGGTGACACATTTTTGAGCTGACATCAGCTGGGAGAGAAAAGACTGTATCTGTTCTAGCCTAAAACTTGCCAATGTAAAGTTAACTCATCAATGATACTTGAACGAAGTGGAACCAGCAGAATGAGCTTGTATCAGATCAGCACTTTGCATCATGAGGCTGCAGGTTTTTGGGGACCTTTGGCAGGAGCCGTGAAGCCAACTATGTCACTGAAGCACGGTCTCAACTGAACTCAAAACAGTGAGGACTACTTTATGGATAGAGGGAGCAAACTGGAGCTTCGTAAGAAAACCAGGAAAAATGTCTCACGCCATTCGTATTTCTAAAATATTTTCATCTTAAGAGAGACAGTCATTGGAATACTCCTAATATTACGTTTCCCTAGCATATACGTTTACTGGACTATATTCCTCTAAGACAATTTAAAAGAGTATTTTGGACTTATGCTGGGTAAATGAACTGTTTTCCACCAGCTGTAAGAAATTCATCCATTACAGGCCATACAAAAATTTCTTGTACTTAAGTAAAGGTAAAAGAAATTAGGGGGAAAAAAAGCCACAAAATACCTTCAGTAAATGAACAGGTCTGATGAGATTGTGAACTGTGTGGCGTTTACATCACTTCAACTCAGATCTAGGAGTGAAGTTATATATCCTGAAAAAAACCCCAAGTGTTGCTATACATAACAGTTCATCTGATCAGCAAGGCAGGTCACAGCAAACGCTTCACCCCAGTGCTCTGGTTTACCGTGCGGGCTCCCCGCAGAGCAGAGACGAGTTCAAGGTCGCTACCCTGAAATTCAAAGTGCGCTGCAGGGCTGGCCCCACCTTCCTGTGAGACCTCCTTCCCCTTCTCTGACCATGACCTCCCGTGACAGCCGCGTTCCTCCAAACAGTGAATCTGCCAGCAAACAGGCAAGACGCTCCTGAGAGGAGGAGACTACTTTTGGAGGAGCTGGATGTGGACTACGGACCTTCTTCCCTGAGGAGAGAAAAATAAACTCACTTGCAAACTTCAGTGCAAACCTCATCTTTCCAGCTGAACATCCCTCAATAATTTCTTCAAACAAAGCAAAAATTCTATGAAATGATCAGACCCTTTTCCCAACAGGCTGAGAAGAGACAGAGGGGAGTGCTTCACACACGCAGATGCATTCACACACACACACACACACTGCTCTGAGTAACAGAAAGTGTTTTGATATTACACTGCATGAGAGTACACAAGAGCGTACTGAGACCAAACACCACAGTTACAGTGATAGTTCAGGAACAGGATTAGAAGATGTACTATACTGAATCAAATACGTAATGAAGTACTCACACAGATATTTGATGCTATTGCCGTTGGCCTCTATGCATTGCCAAAAGGAACTGATATCCCGATACACAGCTTAAACACAAAAGCAACCTTCTCTCTTAAAATATTTTGAGCATCATTGGACTGGGGATACTTGCTTCCTTCCAAAGCTGCTGGTGATCTCTGTAACAAGTTTTGTTTGACAAAAGCTTCATATAACACGGCAAATCCTTCGCTTTTGACTATTTCACTTCAAATGAGGAAGAACAAGACCAGGGTCGGGGGTGGTTACCCAAAGCCATGTCCTGTCAGTATTTTCAAGATTCACCCCCCACCCTGCCCCTGACCTGAGACAAAGAGGCAAAATTGGAAAAAAAGAAAAAAAAAAGGGGGGGGGGGGGCACAAGGGTCATGCACACCAAAACAAATCATGTCAGTAGAAACTCTCCACTTTGATAATTTCAAAATATTTCATTTTTATTTCCGTTTTTAAAAGACATGTTTTGTAATTCTATTCACCAGACATTTCAAACAAGACAAGTGATTTCTGTCTCACTTCAGACCTGTCAAATCAGAATGCTTAAACCCCAGGAAGCATCTTCCAAGAAGTTATTGGCACTTATTCATTCCTATTAACTGCTTTAATTTCGAGGAACTGACACCTTCTAGGGAAAAACCCATTTGGCCAGAAAATTCCCAGACAAACACGACAAATAGCACCCCTCTGGAAGGTCTCAAGAAAAAGTTCCGAGTGGTTTTCCCTGAGGGATCGTTCTGTTAATGTTGGACATTAATTTCCACGTGTGACAATGTCAGGTCAAAGCTGTTGAGAAGACACACAGAGGACTTCCCTCCACACGCCACCGCAGAGCCCCCAGGCTGCATCCCACTCCAGGAAGGTGCGGGGAAACGCACAGATTGTAGCACCTTCAGAGGAAGAGCCTGATTTCAGAAAACGCAGCGTCTGTACCAGTTAGATAAGGTACCTGACCAGGGAAACTGCAAGAGCAGCAGTGAAGGAGAAGAACCGGGCTGAGAAGCTGTAGCAGCAGCAGTAGGAGACGGGGATAAAGGTTACTGAAGGTCAAGTACAGCCGGCGCATCGCTGCTGGCACAAAATTGCTGCTGCATTCCAGGAAATCATTCCCTCTCATCTTCCTGAGCCTGTCACATCCTATTTCGCTTACTGGTTCCTCTTCAAGGTGTTCGTCTTATTTGTCTCCTTGGGTTTGCTGTTTATCTCCATTTATTCTCAGCATAATTTGAGGCTCGTTGTTTGAATCCTGTGACTGGTGGGCAGGCGGGGGAGAGCTAACCTGTGTAATGATCTGGAGAATCTACGTGGGAAGGAGAGAGAGCAAGATTAGTAGAAGTGATTACAGCAGGAGTTGTGATGGGAATACCATTTCACCAGAGCGAGCGGTGGGGGACCAGCTGGCCTGCGTCTCGTCATCGTTGCAGAGGAAACTGGAGGAGCCGTGTTACTCTGCGAGAGCTGTGTCCGGGAGCTATCAAATTACCTACTGATGAATAAGCTGGAAAGTTGTCTGAAATAAAGTTTAGGAAGCACTAACATACCTCACGCAATTCCAGCTTTATGGTAATGTATGTTAGATAATTAGCACCAATGGGTAAGAGGCATGAATGCTCATACATCGAAAGTAAAGCATTAGCATATATTTAGCAGATTACAGTTAAATTTATCATGAGCTACCTGTCTCTGCTGAAACAGTTCTTACAGCAGGAAACTCGGTCCTCCTTTGGAAAAGAAAAAGGTATTAGGACTTTACATTTGGCTTGCTGGGGGCTCTTTCGAAGAAACCGAAGCTCGCTGTTCACAAATGAACTGTGGAAAAAAAACCAACCCCTATCACCAGCCTGGGCCTACGCATTGGTGGCACAGTGCTGGCATGGGGGCTGTGGGGACGGCCTCCGTGAGGAGAGCCCGGGGCTGCCCCGTGCCGGACACGGCCGGTTCCAGCCGGCTCCAACCAACCCACCGCAGGCACAGCTGAGCCCAGCAGCCACACGTGGGGCACCTCTGGGAAAAGGTATTTAAAGAAAGGGCTCAAAATGCCAGGTGGAGAGAAGAGGAAGGAACGGAAAGGGAAATAACAGAGGGAACACCAAGGTCAGAGGAGGAGGTGCTCGATGGCAGAGCAAATACCCACACTGCAGCCCACGGAGGACCCCACGCTGGGGCAGACGGACACTCCTGACAGGACGGCAGCCCCTAGAGAGCCCATTTGGGAGGAGGTTCTCCTGACAGGACTGCAGCCCCTAGAGAGCCCATTTGGGAGGAGGTTCTCCTGACAGGATGGCAGCCCCTAGAGAGCCCATTTGGGAGGAGGTTCTCCTGACAGGACTGCAGCCCCTAGAGAGCCCACTCTGGAGCAGAGGAAAGGCGTGAAGAGGAAGGAAAAGCAAAGGAGAACTGTGATGGACTGATCGTAACCCCCATCCCCGCTGCACCACTCCGGGTGGGTGTAGAGGAACCTGGAGTGAAGTTGAGCCTGGGAAAGGGGGGAGGAAAGGTGTTGTTTTAATGTTTGTCTTTCTGTTTCCCACTACCCAGGTTAATAATTAAATATTTATTTTAACTGGCAATAAATTAAGTTAATTTTTCCCCAAGTTGAGTCAAATATTTGAGGGAGATTGGCTTCTAGCTCCTACAGAGCTTAGGACTCAATGTCTACATCTTCACTGTAGGACAAGTGTAGGTGGATCTGGGGCAACCTGCCTTCTCCAGAAGCAAGACACGAAGTCAGCTCATCAGCTGCGCCTTGCACCTGCAACAGGAGCTAAACTTCTTTTGAATTACACTCAACTACATCTTGCATTCATGAGAGCTCCTGCCTCCTCTTGACATCCTGCCCTGGATAAAGAAGTATCTTCTCTGGCCCTATTCATGATTATAATAGCTTTTAATTTTAGCATTGTAATATGCCAATATTTGCACTGTGCAGGTTTTTAATCCTGATGCTAACAATTTACCAGTTAACTGAGTCAAATATATTCTGTGCTAGGAATCTCCTGGGTGAATGACTTAATTATATTAAACTTGTTTCCTGGATGTCTCAGCCATTGTTATGTTTGCAAAAAAATTCAGAGTGCCCTGTTTTTACATCCTTGCCCAAGCATGATTTTTTTTTTAATTTCTTCATCTGTTTATTTCGGGAAGTTTAAGAAAACACCTTTAAGTTACTATTGAATTAAGGAGAAAATCATCCCTCTACTTGTTCAAAGGAGAAAAACCCAGAACCTCAAACACACTTTTTCACCTACACAGTCCTAGAAATAATGCCGAGTGTTTATCATTTCATGTGTATTGCAAAGCCTAAGTAAAAACCACTTGCATCTTCTGAGAACAAAAATGAGAAGGAATAAGATGAATAAGAAACGCTACCAGGAAAAGACAGAAAACTAAGTGTAAATGGAGGTAAGCTACAGCTAAAGTGGCTGTAACATTACTCATGGATGGAATATTTGCACATACTATAATGTATGAAATCTGCAATTAAATTTTAAAAGAAATTCTTAAGACAAGGAAATTTGTCATTAAAGGTGGAGAAAGATGTTGAGATTTGAGAATATAACTCTACTGTTATCTTGGAATTCTTTTTTTCTTCAGGAGTCATTGCAATTTCTGTCTTTGATAAAGGCAGAGCTGTTTCATATACTAACTAATGCTGCTCAGGTTACAAGAGTATTTGTGGATGATATTTTAAAACGGGATACAGAGAAAAGCATATAAAGAAAAGCATTTTTGAGGAACAAATCTTATTTCTCTTCACATACCCAGACTCAGACTAAGCAGTTCTCTTATTCAGAGTGCAGAAGTGGAAACCTAAATATAAAGCAAGAAGTCAATGTTTCTTTGTGACATGGTTAGGATACACCACCAGGAGTTAGGAAATTGAAGAGGTCATGTATCTGACACTGAGAAGCACGTATGCACCTGCTTACAACCTATATACTGGTCACAGAGGGATCTTGCAGAAATAAAAAAAATCAGGATCAGAGGCAACAAGGAAGTTTCTGGATAAATCCAGACAGAAAGGCCATCCAAGAATACCCTCTTGCCAAGTTGCTTGGAAAGCACAAGAATAAAGTTGAGGCTTCTGTTTTCATACAGATTTAACTATATAAAGCCAAGTGACCCAGTGAGAAAGACTGGCAGAGGGATCCACTCCAGAGTAACCAATAGACTGGAGATTAAAAAAAAACTAACATGAGACATGGAAGAGGCCCTGGTCTTGATCTGGCAAAATAGCTTCTTTCCTTCTCTTCATTTTTTAAGATTTTGGGACATCCGAAGGCAGAACGAGAACTGCATTCGCCATCCAGCTGTTCACACTACCAGGATGAATCTGTGAGAGTGAGAGCTGTAGAAACACCTAATAGAGGTGCCTTGGAGGGAAGGAAAAGGCTGCAGACAGGGAGTATGGTAGGAGACAAAGAACAGGATCCTTGCATTCATTTTACAATTTTCACCCCCCTAGAAACAGCAAAACAGCGTAAAGAATACCAACGTATTTTCTGCATTGTTTAAAACACTATAAATACAGGAATTGAAATGTTTTCTTTCTTTGATTCATCCAGTTGCACCTGTTTTAGATAGAGAGGAAACGCAAAACAAACATGAGTATTCATTCTTACTTGCATGATTATTAGTGTGAGTTGAGAAAATTCAGCTCTTCTGAGCTGAATTCTGCCCCTTGTTTTTGCTGATCACTGAGCATTACAATCCGGTTACGCTCAGAATTACTGAGAGTAGAACATTTGCTTCTTTGGAGAACAGAGAGGCTTGCTTAAAGTTTGCATATATTGACTTTCTGAACACTAGAATGATATACATGCCTTCAGTGTTCGTACATAATATGTGTCCTATTTTGTTTGCTCTTTTGCTTATATTTTTTATCACAATAGAAAAATATTCTAGATTTACAGAATGGCTTTTCAAACACCTTCAGTACCTACATGAACTGAATTTTTCTTACTTAGAAACAAGAACACTAGGTGTCTTCAAGAGCAACAATAGGCACATACAATTACAAGTAACTGTATATGCAGGAGGCCCTGGGGACAATGGTTAGGGCAAGGTTTGAGTATGAGGTATGACACCAAACCAGAACTGGGATTCAAATACAGGCTTGGAACCAGCAAAATCTAAGTGAGCACTGGATAACTTTGTAAAAGAACAGGAACTTGGTTGCTTCTGAATAAATGATCATTACACGAAGCTGCTGGAGAACAATAACCATGGAACAGCGAAGCCCAGTTTACTCCAGATTTAAACAAACTTTATAAGTTTCATTCCCAACATCCATTTGGTCATGTCTCACGTTTGGCTGTGAAAGTTTTGCGGAACCTTAGGGGGGAAAAAAAAAATACAGCCCCCTCCCTCCAATCTACATTTTGTAATAGAATACGGTCTTTACAGATTCAATAAATTATTAATGGAGAAGGCAATATTACTATTAGACCCTGGGGTCTTGGGCTCCCCACATGTAAAAGACCTAACTCTACACAATCAATCCAGCAGGATAACTCTGTTATACTCTACTTAACCCAGATTGCCTAACAGGGTTTGAAAATGGATTAGTGGATGATGAGCTTGTTTTAAAAGCGGTATTATCTCCCAGAAAAGCAGAGGATAATTCCTACTAGCAGGTTTAAGAAATAAAATGATCCTAGGTTGGAAAGAAACTTTTCCTATGTTCTCTTGACTAGCTAGACACTGACACGTGCGATGACTAGAGACATGGGAGAAGCTAAGCATCAAAACAAGCATCAATCAAAAACATTCCCACCAAGCAATAGTGTTTTTAGACGCTTAGAGAGTAGAAAGAACCTAGACTGACAAGAGGGTATCAAAACTGGCTTATTCTTGCAAATTCTCTGAATACCATCTATGAAGGGCCAAGCACGATTTCTGGAATGGCTGCAGCTCTTCATCATGACAGTAACTCTCATGATTAATACTGGTATGTTGAGGATATCCTAACGCACTTTTAATTACAGGGGGAGACATAAAGCTGAAAGCATTTCTAGAGACCAAATGTTTCATTGTTTTCTATCTTTGGTGACTACGGAACATCCAAAAAAACCCAGCAGAATTCTATATATCTATAATGATGGGTTCAATTTTGATTTATCACAGAAATCTCTGCTCACTATCAAAGCACTGTGGTATGGTCATTTTTTATTTTGCACTTGTCAAGATAGCTCTGTTTTTCTTGCATGCATACATTTTATTTGTTCATAATATTCCCTTGAAATAGAGAAAAAGGCTGGAAATAGCTCCAGATCAGATAGGACAGAGAAAAGGAAAAGCATAGGAAGACTTACCTCTACATGGAGACATCATGGGAGTCCATCAAGCAGGTCAGAGATGTGCTCTTCTGAGAGGTCTATGGGGAAGCCCTGTTCTCTCTAACGTGCTACCAGCCATCTAGCCTCAGCAGTGCCAAGGCTGGAGTCAGGAGTATTCTGCAGAAGACAACTTATGAATATGCACTCAAATTGGGGAAAAAAAAAATTCACACATGCTTCCTGCTTACTATTGAGACATATTCTAGATCTGAACTATGACAGCTTCTCACCAAAGGGTAGCGTTAAAAGAATACAAGAGAATGTCCATTGAACAGGAGTTTTGATTTCACAACTGAGCGAGTGCATCTCAAAATCCGATGCCAAGACTTACAATATTCCAGACAGAGAACAGAGACGTATTCTGAACTTCCCATGCATCTACTGAAAACAGTTCATATTTTGAATATCAAATCTTCACAGCAAACTGTTCATAGGCAAGCCCTAGGCTGAAAGATGTTCACATGAAACATTAGTTGAATAAATTAAAACTAACATATTTCTGGATCCAGTAGAGCAATTTGTAAGAACAGTATCTACTACTGGCATACATGGTCACTCCAGGGTTCTGTGAAAACAGACAGAACTCCAGAACTCACAACATTTTACACTGGTGTAATATATCTCTCTTGTTAACAAAATGGCAGCATGACAAATATAACGCAGGAGTACTGCTTGGCCCCCTTTGCTTAGCACATTTTCTCTCCTTTTATTCTTCAGTACTTTTTCTCCCAACATGTTTTTTGTTTTCTGTGCTGCTACCTGGCTCTTCCCTTTCAGACAGCCTTTTCCTGACAGTTATCAGGGTTTAACATACTGTACTAGGAGGCTCGTGAATATTGCTCTTTGATTTTTAGTGCTTTATGATGAATGGCTAGGAATCGTTGCTGTAGGAAAAAAAAAAAGGGAAAGAAAAATAGTTTCTGAAAACCTTTGTGCTATTGAATTCTGCCTGCAAACTCTCCAGCATTGAATCGCTTTGCTACAGGACTGTCACTCTGCATGCTAGATGTAATAAACCTTGCCCCTCGCCCCCCAAAAGAGCAAGGTATAATGTGGGAAAACTAAGAGAGTATGAACTTTAAGTTTGATTAGGATGTACCCTTTCTTACATTTTTCCTTCTTGATTTTTCACCCTCTTGTTTTTTAAAAAGTCTTCCCAGATGCATTTAAATTTGAGGTGCTTTGTGTCTCGAATCCTTTGTCACTTCACAACAGATGCCCACCTCTTTTTTCATGACCTAAAAAAAGCAGTGAACCAGGAATTTAAGCGTTGGGACCCTGGACTAACAAAGAGTATTCAGCTCAGCAGAGAAACACGCTACCTTCTACTGCGTTTAGCAACCTAGACAAAAGATGGGGTGGGAAAGCCACCAGGAGGAAAGAGAAGAGAAGCAGCTTTAGAATAGAAAGGGGAAAGTCTGTCCAACTGCACATTTCTGGGAGGGATCTGATGAAAGTACTCCCGCCTTTGGGTTTCTTTAAGGGTGTTGTCTTTGACCCAGAAGCTTTCTGCCAGTGAAATTCAAGGAATTTATAAACTGGTCCAGGGTTTTAAGAGCATACAGGTGAAATACATCCCCAGAGGACTGGATTTAGTCCATCCCACCCGGGCAGAGCATATGCAGCAGGCTCCACACCTTCTAGAAGCCTTGGCAACTTATTTGTACCTGGGAAATTCCAGGCAGGAGCAGGGCCACACTGTTACTTGCATGTTGCCATCACATCCGCACAGCTGGAAATCCAGCCTGAAATCACTGCTGAGGAGCCTTCCGCAATACCCTGCAGAGCAGCGAGGATCCCGGCGGGTGAGACTAGCTCTTGACACCACTTCTGCAGGCGACGGAAGGGCAGCGTGGCCCCCCCAGCAAGCTGCTCTCATTCTCCCACGGGGCAATCCCACGGTCCTCAGAGACGGCTGCAGGTACGGAGCATGTTCAGAGGAGCAGAGCTCTGGCTGGTCCATGGAGGATGAGCAAATTTTTTTTTCCCCCCTCCTTCTCCCCCAGAAAAACAAGCTTTCCGTCCTCATTGCTCAGTGAGAAAATAGTCCAGAGCTGTGAATACAAATATCATGCAGCAAAGTTTATGTTCTGTATTTTTAATTCTTTTTAAGGCAGTAACTCAAAGTATATACCAGGCCAGGACATACTGCTAGTTCAAATGTGAAAGCATTTCCTAAGGCTTCAGATGTATATGTTCTTAACTGGTGGAACCTCAGAGAGGTCTACCAAGCACTGCTAATGTCAGGGAAGGAATTAAACCAATTTCCATCAACTGAGGACCATGTTCTTAGAGTTGGATCTCAGTCGTCTTTATTGTTCACATGACCTTAAAAATACATTTTTTCCTTGATTTTTCTCCTTCTTCTGTTTCTAAGTGCCATAATTTCCCAGTCTGGCCTAATGAAATACACAGAAGCTGATGGTCCCTGCCACAGAGGGCCAACAGCCTACAAGCAGTAACAAAGAGCACAGTGGCAAGCGCCAACAGGGGAAGGAAAAGAAGCATTTCTGGGTGAACTCGCTTCTGGATGAAAAAGTTCAAATTTAGCACTCTCACCTTGCTACGCTTCCATGAATGATAAGCTTCAACTCCAGAATTGTTTAGCAGCTTCCCCTTTCAGGATTCACGTGCTTCAAGCACACACAGCGGTGACTTTACAGCATTCAGCTTTCCCAAACTTCTTCAGCATGATGGAAAAACACAGAAGAACACAAGTCATAGTACGGCTCAGTGTTTGCCAGCTTCTTGGAATTCTCGGTCTCCGATTCCAGCATGTTTCTGTACCCTTCTTACTAACTGGTTGCAACGTGGAAGAACCGTACAAGCTCATATATGCCTAGGAACACGGAAAGGCTATGACTTAATCTTGAAGGTATACATGCTAAAAAATTGAAGTAGTTTAAACAGGACGAAAAAACCCCAAACACTTTTTTACTTTAATAACCAACCATAGCCAATACTCCCCTGCCAAGAGGGCCTAAGTATGGACCAAATGCCTATTTACCAGAGGGAAGAGGTAGTAATATGGGAAACGTAAGCAGCCTGTTGGAGCACCACGCTCCAATTATGTGATATGACCGTCACCATGTGTCTGCGCACATCTACATTCAGACCAGAGCGTGCACCAGAAGATGAGGATCACTTCCCCCATTGAAACCTGCCGATTTCCCAGGGAGGCTCGTAGGAGGCAGACCCGTGGGCCCTGCAGAGAGTGCCGCTTGGCCCCGTGGCCTTACACAGCTGAGGCTCCTCTGAGGCTGGGGAGGGAACCAGCTGCAGCCACGTCAGTCCACACTCCTCAATGCTACTGTCCCATAGCAACAAATAAGATACTTTCAGTTTGGTTTCCACTGCATCAAACTTTCCAGTGAAGTGGTTCTTTGCATTTCACCTGTACCTTTTAACATCACGCAGATAGCCACATGCTGCCCTCCCATCTGCCGGCTCACAAGTGGAGAAAACTGCCAAAAATCAAACAGAAAAACAGCATTCTGTGTTGCACGACCACACAGTGGGCACTCACAGCACACATCAGTATAGTACCAGTCATACTCGTCTAATGGTGTGTACGTAACGGTGCTTTCACCAAAGCGAAACGATAAAGAGCAGAAGTTAGCTGGAAGATACACCAGCACTCCCTAGTCCCTACCGACTGGTGCGTTAAAAGGCTCCACACAGAGACGGGTCATTTCACTAAGAAGCCACTTTGCCCTGTGAAATCAGAGTGCCAGGGTCTCTCATCAATACGTGGCTCTTGGCTGTAAGGTCACGATTTCCTTCTTGCTACCAGATCAGTCTGGGATGCGTGGGACTTTCATTTTTCCTGAGAGCCTACTATATTTATAGGCAAGAAATACTGTTTTGTCTTTTTTTTCCCCCCCCCAACAGTTCTGTAAAATAGCTCCACCTTTTAGGGGTCTACACTAAATTTTTTAATACTACAGAGAATCCTTGATTTGCAAAGGAATGCTCAGAGTAGAAGAGGCTTCCCTCACAACAACCCCCCACCCTTCAACTTTTGTAAAGTTCTCTTCACAAAGTTCCAAAACACTCTGTTTTAGAGGCAAAGCGCTCAGAAAGCTTAACATTAAGTTAAGCTTTTTTTTTCCTTTGTTCTGGGGTGTGCATTTTGGGGCAGGGTTGTTAAGCAAGGAAAATAACAAAAGATCCTCCGCAGAAAAGGTCATTTTCTGGCAGAAGGTTCAGTTCATACCTATTAAATGCTCACATGGAGCTTGATTTATTGTTTGCTTGTTTTAAAACTAGAAACAACATTCGGTTCCGTATTCAGAATTTGTGTGTCATGTTTCAGCCTGGAGCGTATTTTTACGGTTAAGTTATAAACCCTTAAATTAAGAGTTTATCATTAAAAAATACAAAACTCCCTAGCAATAACATTGCAAACATCATCACTATGATGATAAAAATGATTAAATGCTATCATTCTGTTCAAGACATTGCCAACGGATTTTGTGTTAACTGCCTGCAATTAAAGGTCTGTCTTTTTTAATAACACATATTAATATGAATTCTGCTAATACTTTTGTAGCTTCCAAAATATTATTAAAATAAAGAAGTTCAGGGGGAGAAAGAGTAACACCAACAGGGAAGCATACTGTTTCACAATTATAAAAGCCCTTGGCAACAGACAATTCAGTTTTAATATAAACCTGAATTTCTTAACACAGGTTACCCAGAGCAGGAGACAAGTTCTGTACTAACCTGATTTAACATGCCTGCCTGGGACTACTGAGCATTCAGAACATTATACTCCGTAACCTCTAGGAGCATCCTAATGAACTGGGGGAGCAAGATTAAACTAAAATAAACACATAAATTACTTTTTGAAAAAGTATGACAGAGGGGCAGCAAGAAGATTCGTACTGGCAGTGGGCCGCAATTTTTTTTTCACTCTCTTCATTACTCATTACAAATAAGTTAGCTAATTGCTAAATAACAAAAAAAAGACACTAATTAGAGTAGTGGCTTTGACATCTGTGTGTATTCAAAGTTAAAACTTAATTAGATGTTAAAACCGTGTTGTTTTATTGATGCGTACTTAGCATTTTTAGGCTTTTAAACATTAAATGGAGGTTCACTCAGGAAGGGACATTACAATGAAACATTTAAATACACTGCTAATTTCCCCCTCTAGTTAGTGATACTCGCCTTTCTCCTGACACAGTCACTAGCAAAAAAAGAGCAAAATGAGAAACCTGCCAAACACAAGCAAATATTTCCACCTTCCTTCTAGAGCAAATTATTGTCTCTGAATTGCCACTCTTCTTATTCCGGTTTTATTCTTTTCATTCGTCAGCAAGGGAATTCATAGGCTCCAGCCCCCCTCCTCCCCCCCAGCGATGACACTCTGCTAATAAACTCTTACTGCCTTTTTCTAGCTATCAAAACCACTGCATAAATCTCTGCCTAGGAATCCTCGCCACTCAGACACACGTACTGCTGACCCCCCTTGGGAACAGTGAGCGGAACCCTGTGCCAATCACCAATTATAAGATAATGGTACTAAAAAGCCTGAAACTGGGAGTTACTCAGTTGCTCTGCGAGGAGTCCTTCCAGGACTCTTTTATGTGCCTGGGAATTAAGTAATTAACAGACTAATTTATTGTTCGGTATAAAGGATTTCCATCCCTCTAGTCAGGTTTGACATCATCAAAATTCACCACCTCATCAGAAGATGCCAATTGTTCATCCTCATTTCCAAAAGACAGAGAAATCCATGAAAACATTGCTTCATAGCTCGTTTGCTTTGGAAAAAAGTTGCTGTCACAATCTGAGCATTGCCCTCCAATGCAAACACACATGCCTGATCTTCCAGAGTACCCTTAAATAAAGGGAGACCTAAATTCACAAGACCTGGAGAAGCCAAAGCTATAATTCAAGTAGGCTGTGGATACAACGACACTCCTCACTCTGCAAAGTAAAGGATGAATCCGCTTTTAACCTGATGACTAATTTCATTGACCGTCACGCAGACTGCACGGCATAACCTAGAACATTTTGCCTACAGAAGCTAGATCATTGCTACAGAGAAAGAGCGAGCTTTAACTACTGATGGCAATAAACGTTGCTGCTTTAGCTTACAGTCCAAGCCACAGCCAAGAGATTAATGTTCAAACACAGTATTACAACCTGCGTTTTCTAGCCGACACACAGTATGAAGGACTCGTCTGCATTACAAATACTTGTTGTGTTCCACATTAGTGGAAGCGATGACTGCAATGTTATAGTAGTCATCGCGGTCAAGGGGAAATCGTGTTCACCTTCATGGATTAACCCCTGGTGGAGAACAACTTTCTACTTCTGTGCTCTAGGTATTCCCTTCCAGCGTAAGGAAGTCTGCCAGTTGGTCTTTGCAGAATCTTAAAGGAAGGAATCAGCCAGATCTGCAATGTCAAAAAGAAAAAAAGAAATCCAACTAAGTTTAGGGACTAAAGAGCGTGCATTAGAGGTGTGAAATCTCCTTCACTGAAGATTTTTTTAAGAACAAACAGGATAAACACACCTGTTGGGAACAAGTCAGGTATTCCCACTCCTGCCTCAGTTCAGGGTCACTGACCAGCTGTTCTCTCGAGACTGCTCCAATTCGGATACTTTCAGGATTTTAATATTTACAGTGTTGTTCCTGCATCCCCCCTAGCCCAGTCACATCACTCAAATCAGACTCGTCAGCCAAAGTATAAAACATGGCAAAATGATCCCATGACTCTGGGTTGTTACAGAGCAGGAGCAAGAGTCAGAAGAATACTGTTGGGACTGAGAGGGCTGAGCAGCCTGCGGGGTGGCAAGGAAGGTGTATTTACCAAAAAAAGAAGCAATTGCAGAACCTCCCTGAGAGCCTCTGAAGACTAAGCCACGCTTTCCTGGCTTTGACAGAGGAGAACTTCCTTTGCACTTCTTGGTGGAGGAGGCAAAAAGGAGCTTAAAGAATGGTGAGTTTGTTAAATCTAAAAAGAAAAGTTATTAAAAGAAAAGTGAAAATGCAGAACGTCCTATCGCTAATAAAAACCTGGCTGAAAAGTTGTATTGAAGGACAGCACAAAGAAAAATCATGATATCAATTCATAATACATCATGCAAGTATTTTTAATGAACTTTTTTTTAGTCCACAGCTCAAATCCTGACATTTATTATTTCAGTGATTACAGATGCTCTTTCCAGGATTTCTGTGAAAAAAAGGAAGCCATTTTCAAACCTTGAAACAAATTGGCTCCCCTATGTAAGTTTAAATTATCCATCACCCTGCAGGAGGATTCAAGCAAAATCGAAGGCCATCTTGATGAATAAACAAGGTAAATTTGTCACATTTTTTACCGTGCTGCATACTTTCAGAGTTTCATAAAAAGATCCACATAATTAGTTTAGCTTACCAGGAAAAAAAAAGTTGAATGACAAGGTCAGGCTCTTGCCCTTTCAGTAAATTAGAGAAGATTGCCATAAATTGCATAATATAATGAAACACCAATTTGCATATTTGCTGCTATATTAAAAGGGATCAGTTTTAGCTCGCAAAGCAGAACAAATAAAAACATGCATTTTAATAACTCAAATTACTCCCAGGAAGTGACCCTCAGCAGAAAGCCTGATTATCACTACTTAATTAGAAGACTTGGAAATCTAAATCCTCCTTTAAATCCTATTCTGTGTACAGTGAAAGATGAAGCTGTGAGTTTTGTCTTAGATTCAATATTTACTCTTTACTAATATGTTTGCAGGGGAGACTTTCCAAGCATTATGAAGACATGCAAAAAAAATTAATATTCAAAGAAAGAGTGCATAAAACCTGTGTTGGCTTGCAGGTGCAAAGCAATTAACAAGCTGGCATTTGCAGTACTTTTAATTAATTGATTAAAAATTCAAAGCTGACTTTCATTTCTTTAAATGTTTGAACATTTTATCCATCAATAATGAACCACTACTTACTGCTGTGCTACAACAGCTGGTAAATGAAAAACTTAGTCCAACACTGTAAAAAAGTGCGTAAGAATTTCACATTTTGCTTTCTCCTTACAATTTAAAAATGCAATAGAGTTTGAAACTCTATATGATGTGGAGGTGAATCTTATGTGTCTGCTTAGCTGTAAAAATAAACTGCGTTCTATATTACAGTTCAACCTAGAACAGGAATTAAAATCTAAAGTTTCAGTATAAAATGTATTTGGGTTTAATTTTTAATTTAACTTAAAACATTAAATTGTTTGCTTTGGGAAGTCAAAGGATTTTTCTTAAGGATAAAATGTTCTGCCCTGATCTTTAAAGGTTAAAATTATACTATAAAATGAGATCTTGAGTCATTTCTAAATGGTCGCAAATAATACATAGTCAGAGAAAGGTGCTGCGATTAAATTTACAAGTTGATATCACTTGAATGATAAATGTATTGTTTTCAGCAAGAAGATTTTGGTCAGTATGCATTTAAAAGACACGACCGTTAATATACTTTAATTAAAACATAAATACTACATTGCTACCTCACTAGGCATTCACTCAGCTGGAACTAACTGTATTTGCTTAATCTACAATTTTAGATGTATTAGCAAAAATAAATGTTGGTGAATGTAAGAGCCTGATTACATATCTTGGGTAAATTGGTGATAATGAGTCAAGAGACTTTGTGTTCATCCACATATATTAGAATAAGAATCATTATGAAATTAAAGCTAAGATTAATCCTGCTAATGACACCATGGAGCATCTGGGAATAAGATAACCCAGATGTCAAATTCACTGTGATACTGTGCTGCTATTTGATAGAATAACCCCTTGAAGTGTTCTTCTAAGGCAGCTAGCTGGTACCCCACAGTCCCAGCACTTGAAATGCAAATGAGTGACAAGATAGACTAATAATGAGAGCAGATTCTAGCAGTAAGGAAAATGAATAAATTAAAAAAAAAAATCTGAACCACTGATAAGAACAAGCAGCAGGCAACCCAATGTCCTCAATTAGGGTGGATGACATCTGCAGTGTATTTCTCTCTAATAAAGCCCTCACTCTGTATTCCAAAGCACACGATTCTAACACTGTTAACATTTTAATGTCTTGGGCGTGCATGGTAACATTAATTACAAGATGATTTGGATGACTTCTGAATCTCTTTTATGTCTTCCACTGAGTAAAAATCTGAGTTGCAGCTTTGATATCATAAATAAAATGTAGAGACCTGCCAAGCATTAAAGCTCTCCTGAAGTAACTCAGATCTGCTAAGTTACATTAAACCTTTATAGCTAAGTAAAGAGCATTCTCTATGAATTTAAAGAGGGTCAGTGTCTATACATTTTAATGGCAAAGCTTTACAGATCTCCAGCATTCTTCTTTAGACTGCAGCTGTTGTTGTTTTTAATTACTAATGAGTTTAATCTAATGTTTTGTTGAGCTCAATTTACCTTCTCCATAGCATTTGTTCAGAAACTTACACCAGGATTAAGTGACTCGCTTCCTTGTTTCCCCAACCCTGGGTCTTCTCTTCCTGCTAACTGCTCTGCTCCTTGTCTGGAAAGAGCAATTGTTAGTAAAACCAATCCCAAAACAAGACCAAGATTATCGCCAACTGAAAAAAAAAAACAAACACGCTTTAATTGTGGCACAAGACTCAATGAGCAAAGCAAGAGCAATCCAGGATCCCCGTGGGCTTTTCCGATTCACGCTGAAATGCAGTGGGACCTCATCTTCGTTGCAGTTGTTAGGCGTGCTGGCCACCCTCTGCACTGCCATCATCCCTGCATCAACTGTGTAGACACACTCAGTGCAGTGAGGGGAAAAAAAAAAATGAACGAGGGCCAGCTTTTGTGGAGGGAAGACACGCAGCGTCCCTGGTTCTGTACTGCAAAACTGAGGAAAAAGCTTTTCACGCAGTTTTGTAGCCCACTTCACGTCAGCGTAACTGCAAGGAGCAAAGGCATGCGGAATCAAGCTTTTATTTTCTCAAATGAATACCTGAAGCAGACAATGAACTTTCACTACTGTTTGGAACAGGACAAGGATCTATCCTGCCTTCTTGGCACTGCTACCAGTGGCGTTAGGAAGCAGACTCCTGTTTGTGAAACTCTCCCTGGGGAAGGCTGAGGTGAGACGCTCAACCTTCTTGCAGCTTCAGTCATCTCGTAAAACTTCACTCCGCCATAGGTTATGACACGCCGTTCAGTAAGAGCTTGATGAGAAACATCACTGTAGGAAAGGCTCCTATACATTTGAAAACTACCATTTCTTTGGGGCAAATGAGCAAATGTAAATGCTTTGATCTCTTCTTCGACGCTGGGACACAAGTTGACCAGAGTCTTTGTGCCAAAGGTGTAAGACCACAACTGACTCACTTCCATGCATCATTTACAAGAACAAAGTAACAATAATATGCCAATCCACAGTTAAGATTTGTGGTCATGAGATTTGTGATGAGAAGCTGCTCAAGCCATTTAATCTCATTATAAACCCCCTCCCTCAGAAGCTCACATCTGTGCCCGTTTCTGATGACATTTCTGGGACACCACCACTAGCCTGTCTTCTGCTTTTTGGGGTTCCACAGCACATACACTCTTCTCTGTCTCTCTCTCAGCTATATATGTATCCACACACACCTTTTTCTTGGGTTTTTTTCCCCCCCTCTAAATATATTGATAAGAGACATTTACTGGTTCAGTTAAATTTTGTACAAGTCTGAGACAAGATAACTGAAGAGAAATTAAAAGGAAAGCAAACTGGCCTTGGGATCTATGCTTTCAACTACATTTTTAGGTGCACTTTAGAGGGTAATTTATACACTCTCTCATTTAATACAGATGTTCTTTCCTTTTTCAGCCTTCACAGCCTCAAGAATTAATGAAGCACTGAGAAATTTCAGAGAATATCTTGATGTTAATAATTTTAAACCCTTCCTCTGAGGAGCAAGGGCAATTATTTCTACTGTTATTGTGTTGCAGTAGATCTTGTCTTCCAGGTGGAGCCAGCTGCTGGCACAGTTGTGCTCGTTCTTTATGCCAGAAATTTGGGGGGATTTACTATTCAGAATTTGACATGTTTTTGTTGATATAATAAAAAAGTGTACCCCTTTAGATACTTCAGCCATGATTTGCTCAGTCAGGAAAGTAATTCACATAGATAAAGTTGCATAAAAGGCACAGACTCCTTTCCCTGAACAAAGATATGACTGCACTCATGTCTTCGGTCTTCTATTGACATCCAGAGCCCTGTGGATTTTAATTTCATTTCAGCCCTGCTTTTTAGCTTATATGGTTGTTCTCCTCTCAGCTCCTCTAGATCAGCTGTGCGGGAAAAGGACTTGTGAAGTTGGAACAATTCACTCATAGCCTCACCCATTTAGAGCACTGAAAAGTTTGCTCAAGTACCCCCAAAGCTAAGTTCAAAGAATTCAGCATGTCTACACCTAAAAGTAAATCTGTACAATCAGCTCTAGCTATTGGAATGTATGTGCAACCAGAAGCATGGATCGTTCAAAAAAAAAAAAAAAAATCTTTTGTTGTACATTCATGAGATGAAAGCACAAGCTGTAAGTCATCCTCATCTGCTGTCCTTGACGTACATGCCATGTCTTTGTTGGTGGTCTTCGCTAAGAGACAGAGACTGATCTTGTCCCAGCCTACATCACTTACCCTATTAATCAGCATCTTAATGACCATTTCAAGTGACTTTTGAGCAGAAGTGGCCACTGTCTAACTGCCTTCCCATTTTCTGGAGAAGCTGCCTCTTCCTAAGAATGGCTTTGCACCACCCTCTGCCTTGCTGTTTCGCTCTGCTCACCCCTGCAATCACCTGGCAGTGAGCTGGAGGCCCAAAGCTCTCTGATCTCCTTCATTTTCATTCCTTGGAGTTGGCTTGCTAGGGAGCCTTCACAGAGCACTGCATGCCTGCAGTGGTTTCGCCTCAGTCTACACCGAATCCAAAATTTCAGCAGAGTTTTAAAACCCCATAGCCTGTATCTCCCCTCTGAAAATACTAACAGACTCCTTTCTTTCATTTTATCTGCTAGGAGACAGCATGATGCACCTCCTTGCAAGAACATGGAGTAAGTGTATAACCACTGAAGCCACTGAAAGGGGTTTTTTTTTTTTATTATTTATAATAGAAGCTTCATTATAGGGGAAAAAACCCTGATCAGGTATGCATAAAATGTGGCTTTTTCAATAGCTGCAAAAGCTTGTAATGTAACCACGGGGACAAACCACAGAGACCCAGAGGGGAAAAACCATGGAAGGGTTAATAAAAATACCCCCTTAAAAAGGTAACGGTATCATCTACATGCTACTACTTGCACCAGGCAGGTTTAGTAAATTGCAAGCCAGCAGGTTCCAAGAACAACTACACAGGGAACTTCCGAGACGAAAGTTTAAGTCACAGTTACATGGGTCTTGCCTTCCCTTGTGCTTGGGCAAATTGCCATTAATATTAATGGCAGACAGGCACGCATGTAAAGGAGAGAAACCCCTAATTAGTGTCGTAGCACATGCAACATTCCTAACAGGGAAACCATTTTGTATGCCCTAATTGCACAAAATTGGCAACAAGTTACCGTATGCATCTGTATCAAAGGCTACAGCAGCTCGTGAATTCTCCAGTGGTAGGAAAACGTGCCCATACTGCAGCGTTTGGGTGACAAAAGCAGCCTGTGTATGCGTTATCCTTACAACCTCTGCTACCTAGCAAAGGTAGCCCTCCAGGGGTTCACTGACCTCTGTTCCTGCTGCACCCCTCATCTCTCAGAGGGGAAGCACAAGCATCTGTGTTTTGTACCAAGGCAGAGATCTTTTTCAGCATTTTTTACTTAAACAGATCTGACCGATCAATCTCTGCTGATATGCAGATATTGCAAAACCGCACCAAAACCACCCTGCAGCCTTACAAAAATATCAGAATTGCGCTGATCACGTTAGAGAGTAGGGTCTTCCCTCTCTCATTTACAGATTTCTTCATACAATGCATTGCTACAAATCACAAGAAAGTCTGTCTAGCTGCAGAAAGATGTTCAAGGTCCAAGTCATGCCTGCTACAATTTCTACTGAATACAAAGCATTGAAACTTCTGCAAAAATATTTCAGAACTCTTCTTGCTTTTAAGTCAAAGTTAGTATTTTTTTCCTAGCTAAAACAATAAACCAATTTTATCTGAAAGTAAAGGTAAGTGGTTAAGTGGAATTATATGAGCAGCAATTGTGATAGTATGTTTTTACAGAGAAAACCCCTACGTTCTTACAACAACTACCTTTTTAGATTTTTAAATCTTTAAATATACATTACATAAGCATCTATGTTTTCCTCTCTTAAAAACATCAGAGCAAGTAATTCCTCAAGTAACTCAGTTGACTTCTCACTGATGCAACAGACCTCGTTTTTGCTCCAGAGATTCAGAGACAGAAAAATATCCTATTCAACATTTTTTAATTTTTAAACCGGAGAAAGGAAATACCGTGTGAAACATTTTCACCTAAATACTTAATTGGAAGTCAACATAAATAGACGACTGACATCAGCCTACTTAACAAGAAACATGACTGGCTCACTCGATATTTTCTGCACTAAACATGGAAGTTTCTTTCAAAAAGCAAATTCTTTCCTAGACTTTTTTTTTTTTTTTAAAGTAGTAGTCTTCATTCTTCTAGAACCAAAACCTGGAAGTGACCAAAGCAAAGTCTGAGAATGTGACAGTTTAATCACCTAGGAGCTCAGGTAGCGACAGCGCATCCACTTCACCAATTACAATAAGACAAATTTGCCCATGTTGTATTTGTGGATAGACTGTTTGGCCCCTAATACTCAACTTGGACGAGTTTAATGCTTCCCTGGCTGGCCTACCGTCATGCCCATCTGTCAGAGTGGCATAGTGCCCATTCACAAGGTAGAATGCCAGTTTCAACCAGAGCATGGATGCTAACCAAAGACCAGTTTAGGAGGAAAGCCTATTGGATGTAGCTAATGACACCTTATTTACAGAGATCCTCCTGGTGTCAAGCAGTGCCAAATTAAGAACACATGCTACATTACAAGGATCACATCTGTTAACAAATATTGGCACTTTGTCACTGGCATCTGCCTCTCTTGTTAATCCGCTTCGGTAGTGAAAAGGCTGCCTCAGAGGAAGAGGTGTTCGGGCCTCGTCCTACCAGCATAATCACAGATTTACTCACCAAGAATTTGCCAGTAACAGGCCAAAGTCCGTCAGCGTTACCTCTGCGTACATCTCTTCCCAGGGGCCGGTGATGCCCTGTAAAAAGCTGTGAAATTATAGAATTATAATACCTATTCAAATGAGCTTTTTCGTGTGTTTGAGGGTTTATTAAGCCTATTGTCATCCTGTCAGCAACAAGAGGAACACGACTGCAGAAAACAGAGTGACAAGTAATAAAAAGGGGAGAAACAACCGTTGTATATTCTCGGTACAGCTGAGTTTGCAATCTAAGCAAAAGACGGAATTAAATACCTCAGCCCAAAGGAAAAAACAAAACCACAGAGTACCAGACATGATGTTCCGTGGGACTCCTTTGCTCTCTCTCTCCTTTTTTTTAAGCTGAACCGTATGGATGTATTAAGGCATGGACAGCATGGGCCAGTACAGAAAGGCCTCTGTACTGAAGGCATGCGATGACAACAATTTCCATTTTAAGATTATTTCCAGCTTCCACCATGACAACAACAAACTGGAACATGTTCACCACTTATAACTACCACTGTAATCCCTGCCAGAGCCTGGGCTCACAGTCCTGAGCGAGCAGTTTGCCATGAGTCACGCCATGGATACTAAGCCCAGAAGCCGCCAGTCCTTGCCAGCAGTCTCAGCAGCGCTCTGCGTGGCTGAGGAGGAGGGAGGTGGGCTGGCTCCCCATGCAAGCAGGTGGGAACATGAGCGCTAGGGGCTCCTCCCTTTTGGGAGCTGCTGCCACCCCTCCCGTTTTGCTGGTTGGAAGGCAATGGGATCTGCACTCCTAGCAAGTCTCTCACTTAACCGTTAGTCCAGGAGAAAGAAAGGAAGGCATAAGGGATGCAACATGAGGGTGAGACTGACGGGATGCTACTGCTTCCTGCCTTCGAGGGTACAGAGGCAACTAATTACAGGGCTCACCAGCATTCAAGGCTGGTGTAAAGGTATCAGGGTAGATATAGCCGGAGCAGGACACTTGCACTAACCTCCTTTCAGGTATCTCACCCTGGTGAAGAGACCAGAACTCTATTCTCTTTGCTTTGTTGATGAGATCTAATTGCCTGGCTGACCACGTTGCAGCACGGCGCATCGCTATGGGTAATTTACAATAGGATGGGGAGCTCTTGGACTGAGTTATTTGGTAACGAGCAGCTTTCAGTGGAGGTAGCTTAAAGGACTAGCTGAATTTTCTTGAACAGACACCAAGAACATCAATCCTGAAGAATCTCTTTTGTGTTGGCTCTAGAAAGGAGAAACTACATTTACACCCGCCCAGGACACCAAAGGTCTGGGAACAGGATGATGTTATTGGGAATAAAATGAAGTGTTTTCACTCCTTAGTCAGATGCAGTTACTGTTCAATAAATCTCTGCCCAAGAAGCACCACCAAGTATTACTATTTAGTTCACATCATCTTTGGTGCCGAGGGATCTGGCTCTAGCTCTTTTCTCTAGAAAGAGTTTCCTTTGGCCACCCTGCTCTTTCAGTTACACCAACCAACCACGCTAGCATCAGTACTGTGAGCTGGCTGTATTTTAGCCCAGTTCATTTCAGTAGCATTCACAGAGAGGGCACAGTGCTCCTCAGGAAGCACTGAAGATAAGATGGCATAAAACTTCAGTCTTCCTGTGCTATTAGAACAGCTCTACCCCATACCTCATCAGTAAGCATTGATCTTTGCGGAGGTTCAACTTCAGGCTTCAGAGTGAGCTAGATGAACCACTCGAAATGAAATGAAGGCACAGGGCTGTGTGCCTGTGCCTTTGGCGTACGTGTAGAAACTACTCTCTCCTAGCACCATGAAACAGACATTCTTGTATGCTTTTACCAAGATTAGAATGTAAAGCAAATGGTCTGTTTTCTTTCTACTGTTGGATGAAGACCATACAAGCACTGAGTTAATTATGCTCTTCAGTGGCACCGCAGTGTTTCATTTGCCAGCCAGCAACAGTTTAACCAGTCAGGATGTGCAAAAAGGCACTGAAGATTTTGTTGAATGATCCCAGGAAGTTGTAGTTACCAGGGCTGTTACAGATGGTTCCTTCCTCCTCCTTTACAGCAGCACGTCTTGAGCAGAGACATCACTTCACTAGATAGAAACATGCAATTAGGACAGAAGAAGCAGGTATTTTACACTGTGCATAAGCCAGGAGAGTTCCCCAAACATCTCCAAACCAGTTGTCAGCCCGCACACCTGCAAAGCTTCAAGACGAAGAGGCACACATTGAGAGGTATTTAACAACAATTAAAAAGAAAAAAAAAAAAAAGACGTACTGATTGATTTGTCTTGGAGGCCTGAATAAAGTCTAGCTTGTGCCAATCTATTCCAGCGAATAAACAACATAGATATGATACAAACATCACTCTCCAGCTTGGCTGGTGGATTTATTTTGCTTAAATAGTCTTGAAGCACCAAATGACATTTGTGATAATGTCATAGGGGGAAAATGTTTAACTGCCTCCTGGATTTACCTGGCATGTGAAAGATGTAATTCTAAAGATAACGATAACAATATTCCATTTATCCATCTCCTGTCATCCAAATTAATCCTTCTGTTTTGCTAACTACAGAGGAATATCCTTAACCATAAAGCCGCAGTCAGTGCTGGAGACTAACAGCTTAAAATAGGAGATACGAATTTCACTTGGCGGCCAGCGTCTGAAGTACGAGAGGCACAACATGATTAACCACAGCTCAGCTTCTGAGCTGGGTGTGTCCTTGGCATGTTTGCTGCAGGCTGAGTACACCTATCCTCAGGATCCAGCTTTCACCTTGCCCACGCAGCTAGCAATCCCAGCAAAAATGTCATTTACAAAGAGTTCACCTTAAGTCAACGCTGCTTAACCTGGTAAGAAAGTGAAGTCTGTTAAGCCACCAGAGCATTTCCCAGCACACGTAATGGTTCCAGTACAGACCCTGGTCATATCGGCTTCTTGTTCACCAGGGAAATGCACTGGAATCACTGTTGAAAGTGACATATGTGGCTGCGGAGTCCAGGTTACACCACTTAATTTTAGACACGTATGAATTAGATGTCTCATCACTCAAATGCTTTCTCTAGAGGATATGCACCTCCAGAAGGCATTTCAAGTCTTAGGTCAGTTAAACTGCCCTTTTTAACAATCTCTCCCTCCCCCACAAGCAGAGAGAAAGCCAAGGGTGACGCCGTCTCCTCAGATAGATCCTTAATGCTTGGTGGCAGGAGTCACTTTTCATTTTATGCACCTAGTTCAGAGAAGCAAAATGGCATTTCTTGGCTAGTGACGAATCGGAAAATACCTGCTTATCTAACCCTAAACGCCAATCACACCTCGTTAAGGGTCCCTGTCTGGTCAGTCAGCCCAGGTAAGCTGTCTCCTGGCCATCTGCATCCCTGGCCCCGAGGAGGCTGCGTGGAGCTGTTAGCCTGTTCAAGATGGCTGGAAGCCCTGGCAAAGCCTTGCAAACCGGCTACCATCGAGGACCCAAGACCAGCACAAGAGAAGGTTTTGCCTCTAGTACCATGACGGGACTCCGCAGGTGCCTGGCCATACAGGCCTACCGAGACTCTGCAGCAACCGAGATTTTTGCCGAATAAAGTAAAAATGCTGACAGGGCTGCTTGAAAAGCAGTAGTAATGGAGAAAAAAAATAAAAGGGAAGGGCTAATAGACAAGTGAACCGATTCATGTTTTATTCTTTTACAATAATAAAAGAATTTAAAATATTAATTATGTACATTTAAAAGGCTAAGGATAGAAGATAAAGGCTGCAGGGTGGGATTTCTACAAACCCAAAACAATATATCCATCTAAAACTAATTCATATTTATTAGTGGAATAAATCCTTAAAATTCTTTCCAAAAGTCTCATCAAGCCAAACAATGTTCCAGGTTCCAGCCCAACAAACAGAACTGGAAACTTATGTCAGAGAACGCTTAAAAGTGTTATTAAAGTGATCTGCATGTATTTTCTTCACTTCTGTGGAAAAAGCCTGCTTTTAAACATTTTATCAAATGCTGCCCTCTAGTGAACAGATGGCTTTCAGATGAACACGCACAGACTAGGAGAGTTGTATGGTCTACATGAAAAACTTAACTAAAATAACCAAAGTACATACTAATCGAGACAAAGGAGTCAAATGAGATGTCTGGATCATTAGTAGCAATTCCTACATTGTTACATTATTGCTGGTGATGTCTTTTCCCCCTACTATTTTATAAACATCTGAATTCAGTGCATTTAGCCATTACAATGTATTCTGTATCCCGCACATCTCCAGCATCCTTCCATATTGTAAACCTCCATCAGACATTTACATTTCATATGCTCAAGCTTTAATGATACGTTTCACCATCCTTGAGACTCCCCGTCATCATACAGGTAGCCTGTTCGGAATTAAATTCTGAATGTTAAATTAGCCTGCAAGATAACAGAGTTCGATGGCATTGTATAGATACCCGAAAGCGTTAAGGGAAGAAAAGAGCAGTGAAAAGTATCTACCACCATGCTTGATTCACACTGTTCTTCCTCCTTTTCCCATGAAAGGGATATTTGCCATGCTTCACTCGCACAAAATTTAAGCTTCTGCTTCCTACCCATCGATGAAAAGAACTGCTCTGACAAACAGACTCAGAAAAAAGCATGGAAATTCTCATAAACCACAGGTGTAATTAAAAAAAACCAACACAAACTAAGCCTCTCCAGCTCCCACAGTAGCATGCTTTAATAGATTCTGATCTGTTAACATTTACACTAGCTCAGTATTTTAATAGTATTGGTTTTATTTCTCCATCAAGTAGCAATTTCACCCATTAAGGTAGAATTAGTTGCCTTATAGTTTATGAGTAGCATTTAAGTAGAGGGGTTTGTTTTTCATGGGATAATTTTCTTGTAAGTGCACACTGGTAATACACTCGTAACGCTCAGCTTTCCTCCTTTTGCATATTGCATATGCTAAACAAGTTCTTTCAGCAATAAAAGAATAACCCACCACTTATCACTGCAGTCCAAAAGGCTGTGTGTAACGGGGTCGGAAGGAAACATTTCTTTAAGGCTGTGCCCCCCCAGTATTTTCTTGAAAAATAGAACACTTCTGTTTTATTTCATATACCTTTAATCAAACACATAACATTAAACGTTACTTTTACAGTCACTGCTACCAAATAGATATTCTGCCCACTACAGCGGGTAGGCAGTCATATGAATTAGTTTGAAACCTCATCCTTCAATCCATCTTAGTAACACATCGACTCGTAAGATGGGAGGTATCAGCATTCTATGCATGGGAAATAGCCAGGTCTTGACAGCTGCTGGAATTTTTTTCTTCTTCCACACTACCAACACGCCTGAAGGTTTTTCACTGCAAAGGAAAACAATACCAAAGAATGGCAAGACTTCAGAAGGGCTGGCAAATCTTAAGGGCATCCAGTTCAAGGTGGCTACCCTCATACAGCTTTAAGAGGCCTGGCTTTTGGAAGATGCTTGGCACTTACTTCTTAAAAAATAGTCTCCTTTCAAGCTTCTCAAATGAAACACTACACAACAGAGATGCACGGTGCCAGGGCATGTTTTTGAAACTGCTGGTCTGACTCCTTTGGTTTTATCTTTATACCTACATCTGAAAAAGCCTCAAATGGTGCAAAAAAACTGGCAGAAAAAGGGAGATGATGATATTTAAGAAAATGGAAAATTTAAGTTTTGGTTCAGATTATTTCATGCGGAATATAAATCACTACCACGTAAAATTATCTCCTAGGTGCGTCAAAATCAGGGCTTTATATCATGCAAACAGCTGTTGAAGGTGCTGTGCAGAAATGCTGCACTGACAGCGACTGTTCATTCATAACCTGCATGGGCTGCTCAGTCCTCAGACCTCTGACGTGACTCTGTTGAGGGGATTTTTCACGGGAGTACGCAGAAACACAGCTGCATGACTGGAATTAAAGCCAGCCGGAGATAAAAGAGAAAAGGCAGACCAATATGCTATCCAAATACAGAAAACTTCAATAATCTATTTTACAGATTTTATAGTTTCTGTAAGAGCACAAAGCAAGCGCAGGAATCATTTTCCGTTTCGACAGAAGATTGCATTTGCCTTCCTTTCATCCTGCCTTCTAGGCAACAAGACAGTTTTCAGTAACACTCCTTCCCCAAAATGACCGTTTGCTCACTCTCCAGTGAACGGGTATATGACCAGGATTCAAGGGACAAAGATGGCTGGCTGGATCATTAGCTCTGCTTGGTGAAGACCTAGTACAGGCAGGGAGGGCGAGGAAAACACTGATCCATTGGTCCCCAAACACCCACTAAAAGGAATCCATAGGCTGCGCTGTAGACTTAAACAGGCTTAATTATGGCATATGAAGATTAATGAACTCCATAATTTGTGTAATGTGGGAAGCACTGGCATCCTGCACAATGAAGCAAATCTGAACAAATAGGGCTTTGCTCTTGCTGAAAGACTCTCAGTGCCACGGGATGGGATGCAACCAGCCCTGGCTGCGTCTTACCCACCTTAGCGGCTGGGTACAACTTGAGCAACACAGTATGCAAGGCAACTAATCCCTAGTGCCAGTTCTTGTGATTTTATTCCAAATTACATCAGTTTTAGATAAATTCTAGCCTGTGGTTCTCTGTCAACACGTGGGGGTCTTACGGAGACTGAATCAGTGCCAAAACAAGGGCTGTGCTGGAAATGAGTCTGCCCAGTTTGTGAAGTAGCTCGTTAAAATCTGCCTCCAGCGAGCTACAGCCCCCTACCACTGCTCTCTCTATTACCCGAGCTGTGCGACTTACACATAACTTCTGCCATTCCCCCCTGCCCAGTCAGGCATGGATCTGCCACCGCCCGTGAAACTTATTGTCGTTAGTTTGACAGCAGGGCCCTGGGCAGAACCGCGCACCCAACTCTGATACCCACCCTCCTCCTAGAGCGTGGAGAGCTGCAGAAAGAGCTGCAAAGCGAGGACTCCCCATTCCTCTGCTCTTCCCTGCACACTTTCCGTTTCCTATCTGACTAGCACAAAAGTTAAAAACCCCGTTTGTGCTGGTCTCCTGTGCTAGCCAGACACCTGCTGATTCCATAATCTCCCTGTCCACAGAAACTTCACTGGGGTTACAGAGATTTTTTTTCCTTCCTGAATGACACCAATTGCAAGTTATGCCACTGCTCACAGAAACTCAGAGTTCACAGAGGAAGTTCTTGTCTCACAACCAAATATTCAGGTGCTTTGCATGTTTCGAAGGAGCACATCACAACAGCGCTGGATGCAGTTTAACTAACCTGGGTAAAATTCACACCAGCAGCCATAAAGCAGATTCATTTTTCTAAACATTTCCTTGAGAAGCGTCTCAAAGGGAACGTTCTTCCACCTGCACAAAGACAACTTCCATCCTGACAGCTCTGCAGCACGACCCAGGTGAGGCTGAAAGAACTGTCTTCCTCCGAGACCTACCGTGCACCTGAATTGCACATCCCAGACCTTTCGAGTTTCATATCTACTCAAGACTCCCTAACTGATCTGTTTATCCCTGTAAACACTGGAGATAAAACTTCCTAATCCACGCGAATCTGAGAAAAGAGAGGCCAAATCAGGGGTGAAATTCTATCTCCCAAATATTTGGGTCAGAGATCCAAAGTACATCAAAAATTACGTTTTGTATACCATTTCCAAAGTTGGTTTGTAAAAAAAAAAAAAAAATTCATCATGCCATTAGCTAGTCAAAAGACTTTATCATCCCTCCTCATATATGGTGCATTTTCAGCAATGGCACGTATAGGCAGGCACCTTATACAATTCATTGCTGACCTTACGCTTCCGCATCTGCTCAGCTGCTGTCTGCTGCCCACCGTTTGCAATGGAAATCCATGATACACCTCACAACTGGCAGCATTCTGGCAGGCGTCGCACATACTTGGCAGCCTGTAGAGCAGAGCTCCTCCCATCAGTTAGGGTCATATGCTTTTCTTCACCTTAACTGACACAAGTAGAGGGATCAACTCTATTCAGACTCGGCTTTAGGTTGCACAGATGAAACGTATTTGTACATATGTACGCACGTGCCTGTTTATAATACACAGCTATTTAAGTCATATAAAAATCCTGCACAAAGTCTTTTTCTCCTGCAAAAGGATATCTAAATAATAGTCATGCAAATATCTATTTAGGTAAATACCGAGATAGTAAAACCATCACTGCAAAACAGCTACTGAGTAGAGTACCCAATCCTACCTCCCCTTCAAAGTGACAAAACTCCCCTTGATTTCAGTGGAAGAAACTCTGACACCTAAAGAGCCACTGCCTGTCAAAAATGTTGTCCTGTTTGCAATTAAAAAAAAATAAAATAATACGAAAAGAGCAATTAAATCTTATTACAGACTCTTCTGGGCTTTGCTTATTACTCCCCATTGTTTTCTGAGACCTGTCATGAAAATTTTTAAAGCCAATAGCCATATGTTGACTGTTGTCCCACTTTTACCAGAGACAAATACAGATTTGTTTGAAAATTTACTTGAAAAAATGCTCCCAGGTTAAGACCTTGTATGCCAAGTTTCAGCCCAGAGCGAATTTTTATGGCCGAGTTATAAACCCCTGAAAATAGGAAACTAATACTGCAAGGATTTAAAATAATAGAAAATGTTTCACATAATATAAATCTATAAGCAGAGTATTATATTTAAGTCTTAATATCTACATAGTTGGATTATCTTGTATCTTGACAATCATACTAAGTAATCTTGCCTCCTTTCCCCTTCCTTTGATTCAGTGTTTCATTCTTATGCATTAACAATGCTCTGGGCCATAAAATACTGTATTAATATTAGTTTGTCACAGTAGACTAAATTTAGAACAACTCATTAATATGGGAGAGTAAAAGGCATTCTGCCAGGAGTGTGAGTGACTCTATAAGCTCTTAAGGCTATAAGTTATGCAGATATGCCACTTGAACTAGAGAGCTAGCAATTCTTTTTGTTACTAATAAGAGATTCTATTAGTTGAAGCCGATTCTGTTTCTAATTAAGAAATGTGGAAAAAGGCAATTTTACCATTGGATGTCTCTCTGATGTGTAGCTGGAATAAGCCATACACCATCCTTCTCTGCTTTCTGGTCGGATAGGATTAGTGGCACATGCACAGAACGAAATTTCCCGTGCAGTATACAGGAAAAAACAACTCCGCTATAGCATTTTCTTTGGTACAGTCATAATCTGTGTATCCAGAAGAAAGTCCAGCAATCAGAGCTGTTTCAAAACAAATCTTGTAACGTTTAGAATTGCCCCAGTGAAGAAAGTTTTCATTTTTCACAAATACAGTCTTTCATTCGTATAGTTTCATGCCAGTAATGCCCTCTCAAAGGTTGTCAAATATTAATTTTTTTAAATTTAGTCCCTTGCTAAGCTACAAATATTCATGTTTAACACCAAGTAGCAGTTCAGGGGCTGACAACAGTATGTACCTTTTGAATGATGCATAGAAAGCAGCAGTTAGCACAAAGACAAAGCCACCAGATTGGTCTCAGGGAAACCCAGTGTCTGAATTTTTCATGATTCCTCTAGCACTTAAAGAATAAGAAACTGGCTACTACTGTTGGGAGATCAGCATTGTGAAGGTCAGAGCCCAAAAACATGCAAGTGAATCAGGTTTTGCCTGGGGAAAGTGAAAAGGGATTTAAGCTGCTTAAGAGAATTTTGAAGGTGTTTTTTTTTTTTTTAATGTATTTTACAAACACTGTGGTAGCTAAACAATAGCTATAAAAATGAGGAGAGAACCATATCCACCCACTCTCGAAAGACAGAGAAAAAACCTCTTCCTTATGTCTGAAGGCTTAAAACTTCCAGAGATCATTCTTTTTCTTATAGACTTCCCATTACCCTTCTTTTGCTTTTTAAGAACTGCAACTGCTTCAGAAGAAAATTGAGAAATGGGAAGTGTAAAATAAATTCAATAATTTCTCCATGCTTACAAAAATGCAACTGCAGTGAAGTGATGTCTTAATTACTCCACAGCCCAGTGGCTTGTGTATGTGTTTATTTTCCATAGCAGACAAACTTTACTTGATCTCATAATTATTTCTAGAAAGTATAAATCAATTCCAGGGGGAAAAAAAAAAAGAAAAATAACAGAAACTGCTTAGAAAAACATTACACTGTTTAAGCAACTGATGGCTTCACCTGTCATCATCTAGTTAAGCTCTTAATGAGTTATTTTCTATTCTTGGTCACATCTGATTTTTTTTTAATATAAGTCCCTTTGAACAGCTGGGAGTTACAGCATCCTTTGATCACGGTATTCTGAATTTTCAGTCAAAACGAGGACATTTTTGTCCTTACTTGGGCTATTTTTACAAGTGTATTTCTTCAAGTATGTTTCTGGGCATTACTTTGCAGGCATACAAGGAAGCTGAACAATTAACATATACATTTTTACATAAATGTTTATAAATTTAGTAAAGGGAGAAAGCTTTGCCACAAGAAACCTCAGCTCTTTTGAAGGCAGTTTTCTAATGATGACCCTTGGCATGCTAGCCCACATGGGATTCCTCCGAGAAGAGTCTGATGAAAATTAGTCTATTCTCATTTCAAACAGAATTTTGCTGAAGTCCTGATCAGAGCATCAGCATGGAGTCCAGGGAGACAACACACGCTACTTGATTCACTCCGCAGCCTCCCTCTCCTGGTAATTGTTGCAGGAACACATAGTGACAAGACTATAGGATGTGAGGGGTCTGGATGTACTCGGGCTGTTACTCTCTGTTTAAAGATTTAAACCATCAGGGTATGATAAGGCTTTTTGATGTTCATTGAACATGGAGCTTGGGTACAGAAGAAGGGGAAAGGGCTTCACCGGAAGGCAATCATCTTTCAGAGCCACAGTAAGACTGAGAGAGGTGGGAAAATCTCAGTCTCAGCATAGACATGGAACAAAGGGAGATGAAAGGGCTAGGGTGAAGAAGGGGCCAGATCTGGCTGTGAGGCAGAACTTGCACTAAAAGATAGTTCGATGCCTTAAAAAGCAGAAAAAACATTTAGTGTTCTTGCTCCATTAACATACACTTTTGGCTAAAATTTAACTATTCTGCACATTTTTTACAGTTTATGTTGATACTAGGTTTAAACAATGCCTCTGGCTTATTTTGAAATTATTTAATGAATGTACTTTGTCAGATGAACATCATTTCCTAATTATACAGAAAAGTATTAAATGATGAGCTATTTTAAAGAGTGGATACAATCTTTTCTTTCCTAAGGGACAAACCGAAACCAGGCTGATGCCATACGTTGCTGTATAACGTGTATGATGTTGCAGGGGGGGACAGACATCTTCCTCGTCTTGACAAAGCAAGATCTATAGCTAGGCGCCCGAGACAAACATGAAGAGATATTACCATCACCAGGTAAGGCTGATATGCCACCATTTCATCACCCAGAAGGGAATGACTATTTCCAAGGATAATTAAGGGCCTAGTCCTGCACCAAGAACGGTGATGAGTACTTTTGACTCTCATTAGCTTTAAAGGGAGATGAGAGGAATCAGTGGGTCACAGGATCAGGCTCTAAAATGAAAGAGAGATTTGAAGGAGTCGTCCGCACAATTTCATACACTAGGAGGAGGAGAAAGACAGTTTGATCTGAGCATCACTTCTGTGCCCTGGGAGTTTCACAGCACCTCCACTGTACAGCACTGTAATTTTGTAGGTCCAATAGGCATTTGCCAGCATTAGCTGCTCTGAAATAAGAGAGAAGGTAATGGATTCGCACAGAAAGCCGAGTGTTAAGCTAATCAAAGTTCGAGTTACAGGGATTTATATGCACCTTTCTAGCTAAGAAACACTGTCTGCTTTTTTATACTAATCTCAGTGGGCCAAATTTATCCTGATGTAACTCAAAGGATATCAGAAGAATTACTGCACAGATAAAGTGGACCCAGTCTCCCTCTGATGTTATTCATAATCTGTATGTTTTGCTCTATAATAGCCTATACAGTTAGAGGGTTGCCTGACTGCAGTCACCTACAAAGGTGCAAAAGTCGACTGACTTCAGCAAAGTTAATTCTGAGTTTGATTAAGGAGATTCACATCAAAGCAGTAACAAGGGCTATTCCTAAAAATCATTCCCATATATTCACTGATGTTCTTAACTTGGCATTAAGAGCTGTATTAATACTCACATTAGGCTGCGCATTCTCCTTCAAATCTGAAGGTTGACACCCTTTTTCTAACACCTAAATGCCTTATGTGCATCTTCGGTGAAACAACTTGGTCCTGCAGCGTGTTCTGTGAACAGTCTGCTTCCGCGAAAGTGCTTAGCATGTATGTTTGTAATCCAAGGTTGGCTTTCAAATCCAGGGTTGGCATTTTCAGAAGCATTTAAGAGACTTAAGCATGTAAGTCCTACTGAAAGTCAACGAGACTTGTCTTCCTAAATCAGTTCGGTTTTCTGAACGTTAGATCCTATTGCATTTCAGTGAGAGTTGCCTGCCTCCCAGCTAAGGCTTTGAAAAATGTAGCCAACAAAATAACACCGCCACAAAATTAACACAAACAACAGACACAAGTTGTGTAAATGGAGTCTTTCCATGATCAGCCTACTCAGAAAATGGTAAGATCTCTAAAAAGTGATTCCTCTCTCTCCAGGACCCTCTCCAGATTTCGTATGAGGAAAGGGACACTCTAGTTAACGCACAGATGCCCCATGTGACAGCCCAGGTAAGGCCCACCTTATTGGCCACTGTATTGGCCAACTTCCACTCAGAAAAGAATGGGACTTTCTTTGCTGCCATTATCCAGAGAGGCCTATGTCCAAACTTGTCTGTCATCTTCTATGATGATTTGGTATGAAAATTTTGCTTCATTCTGAGAAAGAAAGGAAGTATGTTAATCTTCTGTCGTTATTCTGAAGAGCGTGAACTGAACAGTAAACCTAAGTACCTTGCAGGAAGCTACGGATAAGACCAGAAGATGCTGCTATGCCATCCAAGTCTCTGTAGGCATATTTGATGTGGTGTTCACGTAATAGCAGTTGCAGGAAACAGAAGTTGAAGAACAGTATTTTTTTTTTTTTTAAATGGAAAATGTATTCCCTTTCTTTCATTTCCTTTAGTTGCTGCCACACGACACATTCATCTGCAGCTATCAAAGAAATTATGCACAGAGCCGTAGCTCACCCAACCCCCTGTGGCTTCAGCCGACACTTTAGAAGCTGGGATCCAAAAGGCAGTCCCAGACCATGGATGTCCTAGTTTTTCCATACAGCGCTCCTTCCTCAGACAAGTTAAAAATGCAACTTTGTATGAACTGACAACCAACAGCACTGAAAAGGGCCAAAGTTTGCATGATTCATTGCAGTCACCAGAGGTACAAAATTTACAGGAACCAAAAAAGCCACAGTGGGATTGACAACTTCAGCCCATGGCTGGAGGAAGCAAGTTCTGGAAACAAGTTTAACCTGATTTCTTGTGACACAGTCAATTGTGGATTAAGTGCTATAACAGACACATACTGCAACAAGAACAAAAATTGCACCAGTTGCTTTTATGTTATTATACTTCCGGGTGCTCTCACAAAAACTTTCCCCAGAAAATCAATAAAGCAGATTGTGCCCAGCAGTCACCCATTACAGAATTAAATCCATATGCCAACACAAAACAATGAAGAAAACAAAACTAACAAGGGATCCATTTGGCTTTGTTTGACTTTGCCTGCCAGAGAATGAGAATGCAAGGCTGGGTGTAATTTAATGCAAACTTTGGCCTATCCTGGTCATGCATATGACTGACCCTCAGGGCAAGACCATCAATTTTCTATTAAAGATCAGAGAGTTGACATATCAAAGTCAACATCTAGCTGAATAACTGCAGTAACTTGATAATAATTCTTTTGTGGATTTCAGAGTGGCTTTTCGGTAAAGTATCAGAAAGGTAGCAGTTTTCAATCCTGACCCAACAAGATCTGAATATGAAATAAAGGATTTGAGCTTGATCTCCCCATGATGTGAGGATGAATGTTCTGGTAAATGTTAACTTAGTGCTCTGAATAGCTCAGTAATAGATGGGTTTAGGCGGTAATAGGTTTAAAATGTCAACTTATTGAATAATAATTTCATGTTGTACAAATACTACGTGTAAGAAGGGATTTGTTTTGCAAATTTTGAAATAAATGAATGGATTTGTGATGTCCTTCACTGTTCTGGTCAGAATGTTATACAAGAACAGAAATTAGTTTTGCTTCAGTAATATCCCTCATTGTTTCCCTGCATTATTCTGAGTATGTGTCATAACTCACGAGTCTTCTTTACTCCTTACCCTTAAACAGCTTGATGTATGTTTTAGCCCCCATGACAAGAATTACAATTATTCATTGTGCAAATAAATAAGATAGAAAAAAGAAACCTTAATAGATTTTTCTTAAAATTCTGCCACCCAAACTAAGAAGGACAGTGTTAAAATAGCATTCCATCATTTACATCCAAACAATTCCTACTGAACTCTTACTGAAGCAAGATCCAACACAACCATCAGATTCCGAAGCAATGACAACCCAGCGCTGCCTGACTGCTAACACATGGATGGAAGCATTCAAGCTGCTCCCTTTTTCAGATCACGCTATTTCAGCCATTGCCTTCTGTCTGGGCATTGATGTTAAGGAACCTGTAGAGTGCTGCTAGCATACTCGGGAAGATGATGCCAAGCAATTGACCATATGGCATTTTGGAACATAAAGGCATTCTGGCGGCCTTTTTAATTATGTTTTTCTTTACTTATTCTCAGCTTGCTTCCATCCAAATCTTGCACTGAACTGCCGTCTATGTACACTTTCACACTTACATAAGTGATTCTCATTTTAGCTTAGGTAAGTTTTAATCCACTACATTTAAATTGAAACCAAATTACCTGTGGTTGAATCCTAGCAGTTTCATTTTTCTGACTGACCCTGTAACCATTAGTTGATCTTTAACTCGTTCGTCGAGAACCACAGATATAAACTGAGCCAAAACTGTTCAGAAAGTCATTCTCTGTGAATCAGGAAGCAATGGGATAATGAGGAGGGTTAGCTAAGCTTCGTTATTCCTTCTACTTCCTCTTGATGAGTGCCAATAGCTGCATGGCTCTTTCCTCAGTAAGAACCCATGCAGCTCAAAGCCCCGTCTTCCAGACCTGCTGGAGGACTGGTGGTTGCATGCGCTGTACTCAATTATTTCATGGCCTATTTTGCACAAATAGCTTCGTGTATTCAGATTTATTTAAATCTCCCAAAGAAGCACAGGAGTTTATATCACTGGGCAAATAACCCTGTCCCAATTTCAGACAGTGAACCGGACTTCAGACAGTCAAGCGATTAGGGCACAGCTCAGTTAAACATGATGCTGTCCTTTGCTTCTTGACCCCAAATTGTTGAGTAGCATGGCCACAAGGTTAGGTAAGTTTTATGTTTTAGCCCAGAGTAAGCTGTAGTCGCGGGCAAAGTGATTCTATCTAAATTGTCCCATGCTGAAATGAACCAAGAGCCTAAATTCCTGGGGAGACGTGCCCCAACCACTCCTCTGTAGAAGTGGTAGCTTGAAAGGCAGACCCTGCTGGGAGACAAAGGTTAGGAGCGTCCAGCCATTTCTATGGGAACTGGCTGTGATACCATAAAACAAAAGGCGATGATTTCTGTACAAGATGAGGCACAAAGAGGAGGGGAGAGGGTGGGCTGTGGAAAGCAGTTCTTCACTCTCATACAAATATCTTAGAGAACAATATAGGGATTACAGGAAATCATAAGCCAAGTAAACTGCTTTTTGGATAAGTATTTTCCGCTTACAAGGCTGCCCCAAGGCAAAAGTTGCTCTTTAAACAGAATTTGATTTTAAGGGCAAATTTACAATTATAATTAGCTGCAACGAGCAGCCAAACCCAGAGGGAGAGCTGCATTCAGGTCCTAAGTACAGTTCCTCATGGTCTGGCAGCATGTTCAAGAGCCCCTGCCTTGTCGCCTACCCCCAAGTAACACCCTCCAGACAGCTTGTGGGTCGTGCTGACAAGGCGGACTCTTGCACTCCTAGAAAGAAAAAGGGGAGCTGGGGACACTGGTTGGAAACAAGTACATAAATAGATAAAGCATTTTAAAGCTGATCACAGAGGTGACTAAGCGCTCGAAGAAACTAGCAGCAGAGAGTAACCTGAAACGCTCAAGTTGGGCTGAACCCCCAACTCTTGCTTCAGCCTTGCCTGAAGTCTCCTTAAGTCAATTCATACGTATAGCACTTCAAACTGGGGAAAAGAAGGGACATATCCCCCCCCGCCCCAACCAAAACCCCAAACAACAAAATACAATAAAGCAGTCCTGAGAGACTACCACCACCACCTCGGAGGGGTCAATTCCAAGAAGACAACGCAATTTTAGCCCAAGATGTGCCAAGCTATACTGTAAATTACGACCTTGCAGAGAACAAGGTGATATGGGAGACCAGTAAGTATCTTCAGCATGAACCAAAGAGTGGAAAGAAGCTTGAATAATTAGTGCCACTGGCACTAGGAGCTTCAGCACCAGAAGAACTCAAGGAAGTCTCAATGTCTCAATGACTCAAGTCATTCCAGCGAGCGGGATTTTTGCTTGATTATTACTCTGGTATTGCCCCTTCCCAAAATATCGCAGCTTGTTTCTGTTTCTTGGTTACATTAAATGCTAAAATCTAAGACAGTAAAAACAGAGCCTCCTTCCTGTAAGCTATACATTGGAGCCTTATTCAGGACTGTGGCAAGGTAAACTGAACAGTTTGACCCCATCCCATAAGTGGGCTGACAGCTTGGGAAGTTCAAATGGCAAGCACATGATGAAGTTCCACCCCCACAACAGTTTGCCTCACACAAACAGTATGTTATATTTAGGTTAGGAGACATCATGTCTGAATCCAGTCACCCTAACAGCCAAAAAATCTAATGGTGTACGGTAAACAGGAATGCCAGACAAGCAAGTCAAAGTTCTCTGTGCTGAGGGCCCTGCTCATCCCTGGCTGTCCACTGCCTCCATTATCCATTATGAGCACAAGTGGGCTTAAGTTTTATCTCAAATGATTGTATATACAGTAGACGTTCAAAAGTAGACGATAAAAAAAAGGAAAATTCAGCTTTCTTGAAGAATATAGGAGCAAAAAAGACCTTTCTCAAAATCTCTGCCTCCCTAATTTGATCAGAAACTGTGACGGTTACAACTTTCATCGGAGTTTCCAGTCGGAAATATAGAAGCATTAACAAAATCTCTCCTAACAGCACCATCAGTGAAACCTTTCTCTCCAGACTCTCTACCTGCTCTAACAGAACAGCTTGGTCAGGGATCATAAATTGGCTTCCTGAAGCCATCACCATCCTCCATGTAAAAACATAACTTGTAAGAGCACACAGCTACCCTCAGGTAACTGGCCTGCACGTAATGCTGTTACTGCCTGCGTATTTGGATGAACGCTTCCTCCCTCACTCCACAAAAGAAAATCCAAAGGTTCAGATCTTCCACAAAAAGAGAGCTGGTGGCGGAAATAAAGTAAAAATTTCTCCTTCTCTCCTTAAACATATGAAAGTCAAGCTTCTAGACAGATACTATCAATAAAGAGCCAGGCTAATGGAAACGCTATGCCACAAGAAGCTGAATAGCTTAACTTGGAGCAGTTGGTGGGTGAACCTTGGGACAGGGGTGGTAAGCAAACATGACTCTGATACTTTCTGGAGCGGTCACATCAACCTCTGAAAAACCCTAACAGGCTTCGAATTTGGAAAGAACTCATGCTCTAGCCAGTGCTTTCCGAGAGCCCAAGCAAAGGACAAAAACATAGTTAACTCAAGTACAAAGATTAAATGATCTGAAGCTTTCTCTAGCAGGATGAAAGTAGGCATGAAGCAGGTATCTGGGTGCTAATGGTACATCCCGAGTGCTTTGCAGGAATACTTTCCCTGAAGTCAAAGACTTCTCTTGGAACCAACACTAGAGCTTGCACTATCTACAGAAGAGGCCTTCTTAAGCCTCTTAAGTAGATCTACTTAAGGCATGATGTAGTGTCATTACCCAAAGATCAATACTGCTCAAGTAATTATCAGCCAAACTTCGGAAAACCTATCCCTCCACTGACAAGAACATCTGGATAGTGGGACCTGCCTTGGAATAGAATCTTTTATATGACAGTTCAGCTAATGTACAAAAAAATATAGATCCTCGAAGGAGGAGGGAAATCAAATTCACATCATCAAGTCACAGCATTAGCTCCTCTATAGAATAGTTTTGTTTTTTCCCCAGGGTTTTGGTTTTATTTTTTCATGTTAGAACATGATTTTTCTTGTTCGCAATTTTCCAAAACTACAAAAGGACACCTGCCATGTTAGAAAAGATTCAAAACAAAACCTTTTAAAAAAGCAGAGAAAAAGCTATGCAAGACAGCCAGCCCCAGCAGCTCTGTGATGCAGACAACATTCTCTGAGAATGCAGAATTTAGGCCATGAAATCTTCCCTGGCTGTGTCCTCCAACCTCCACAAACACATCTGTTTTTTTAACAGAGCAGCAGGCCACTTGAGGGTTAGTTATTAGTATCCAAAGGCCTCCCTGTATTGTTCCTATTACATATGCAAGTCTCATCCTTTGGCAGAATCTAACCTTTATCTTTTCCACTCTTGAAAATAAAGCTTATGTCAAGGGGGCAAAGCCCGCAGTGCCATCGTTCTCCTCTCTGCCTACCATATGCACAGCCTAAGGCAGCACTGGAAAGAGTCGAGGATTTGCCCTTACAATGAGAAGCACCGTAACAGCTATAAGGCTGGCCCCAGCGATGTGCACGTGCTGTCACGAGTGCAAGTTTGGGCACATCTGCCTGGGCTCTAGGTCAGTGAAGCTACAAGGCTAGCATTTAGCCCGTTTCTTTAAACAATCCATAGACATTAGACAGCACCCTTGATGGTATATGAAAAGCAGGTGTTTTTCATACCAAGTAATGCAGAATTTAGAGGAATGCTACACAGCTACCAAAAGAGCATTCAAGATACAGAGGAACATAAATTGACAGCTGAAATCATCACGCCATATCTTCAGCTGCAAACTTGTTAAACCCACATTCATTTGCCTCCACCAAAATATTTCATTCTCTTTGATTAACAAATCTTTCTTAAATGAGGTTCAGTCCTACACAAATGTAAAATGGATGTGTGTTTTTTAAAGCACTGAAACTGATTTGCATTTCAGCACATTGATATATCTATAGGACAACTTTAATAAAAAGGCTCAGCTCTTCCAGATTATTTGGTCTCTGTGTTGGTTTTGCTGGTGCATATAAAGTTATCTTAAAAAATGAAGGCAAACCAGGGATCCATAGGTAATCTAAGAAGCACAACATTCATGCTTGTTTATATCAGTATTTTCAGCTAGTACATATACATGATTTATTTGCAAACAAATTAATTAATGTTTCAGCAGCTGTTTGCAGCCAGTCTATGATCTAGTTTAAAGAGAGATGACACTTTTTTTTATTCCACAGGGGCAATTTCAAGTACTCATAGATTATATTCTTACTATCAGTCCAAATGATAAAAGAGTAGCGAATCCTGAAACAGCATAGCTGACTTTATAAGATCAGTGTGCTTCCACATATCCAGTTATTCCCTAATGCCATCTTTCCTGTGTTATCTTTTAATTAAGGCTGCATAATGCCAGTTTATAAACAAATCTCTAAGTAAGATCAAAAACTGACATATTTTAAATGTTTTTCATTCTCTAGTTTGTGGTCTCCTGGGGGTGTTATTCTAAAATGTACATCCCTGTATGAAATGACTTTATCGCATTGTGTATAATGAAAAGAAATGTTTGAATATTGTTCTGTAACCTGACAACAAACAAACAAATGAAAGAACAAATGCTGGGTAGCATAAAAGGTAAGCATAGTATACAGTAGGTAGATCACTGCAGAAAACATTACTATACTTTGTGATTTTATTTCTCTTGTTTAAGGGAAAAAAAAAAAAGAAAAAAAAGACTACAAGACAAAATCCCCAAAGCCTCGCTAGGCTAAATTTCCTCCTTCTTCTTTGAACAGACTACACAGATTTTGTTGACTAATTGAGATCAATCCCAGTTGTAAATCGCCTTACTATCCTACAGCTTTAATTAAGCTACCAGAGGGAGTTGTTTATCAATTAACACTTGTTACAAATTATTAGTAATTATATGGACTTTGCATATATACTTCAGCCAGTAAAGACTAAGCCATACTTCCCTGTGACAGAAATTAATTCAGATATAGTGTGTCACATTTTTCTTACAAAAAACCCAATAAGCACAAAAAATATGGAAATTAGATCAGCGTAGGAAAACCTGAAGTAATCCATGGTATTACTTTTAACTAAATGCAACAAATATTAACATACCTTGCACATAAATGTAGGCAATTACACTAAATGAATGAAGTTAGTCAAACTCTTTTTAAACAATGGTAGCATTCTTTAAGGGGTTGCGTGCATTTCCTTTGACTAACAAACATCTTAAATAAGGAACATTAGGTAAAAGTTGATAATGTATTCAAACATTAAAGCTACCTATTGCTCTGTGCACTACATTCTGTGATAATTTTAATTGGCTTAATTGAGATGCACAAGTCTGATTAATGTTTAATTCCTTTATATTAAAAAAGAGAGAGTCAAGTAGTTCGACATTTCTTCAATTATGTTAGATCTTTCTAGACTTCAAAGGAATGTTACAGTAGACAGCCAGATACTGGATGAACTGATTAAAGAATAAAGACTGCTCATTATAATCTAAGAGTACAAAATTGGTTTGTGTAGCCTTTGAAAGTTGAAATTAAGAGCTGTTGAGCTAAAACTTGAGCTACAGTAATTAACCCAATTTATAGCCATCTTCGCTTACCTGGTTGACTAAGATTAGTCATTTGAAATGATCCACTGGATTCACTGGCTCATTTATAATTCATTCTATGACCAATGAGATGCAATTTCACCCTACTGAAACCTTCATTTATGAGACAAAGATTTAGTGTCTCTACTTAATTTGTTTTTAATTACTTAGGATAGAACCTTCCTCATTCACATCAATGAGTAGAGACCTGTTCAAGATCTGGGAGTTTTTTGTTGGATTTTTTTTTTTTTTTTTTCATTTTTTAGCTAAGTAAGTAGTAAAAGATTACAAAATCTTTTGGAATAACACAAGTGTTGCATTATGAAAATAAGTACCTTACAGTAAATTTTATATCAGTACCACAGCTGCTCTTTGCTAATACAGTTTACTGTCAAGCAGAAAGAGATTGTTCCTGTAGGCTGTGTGCGGATAAAGCAAAACTACTCGGCGTGAAAGGGGTAACTGAACTTCTACTGTAATATTAGAGAAGGGGGCAGTGAAGTTTCTTTCTTTAAACTAGCCTGTATTGGCAGGAGTTTTTAAGTTTGCCTCTATTGGCAATAAACACTGAATCAATTGATTTTAAGAGATCTTTGTCTTTTGACCAGAATAACAACTTGAAAAGCAAAGGCACTGCACTTGACTGAAGACACGTTCAGCTAGGTCTCAATTATTTACTATCTGCAATGCTTCATAAAGAGAAAGAGAAGAAAATATCTAACAAATTTTATAATAATGAAGGGGCTTATGAATAAAACTACACTGCTAAATTATTCACAGAAAGTAGAATACGAGCACTAAAAAAGGAGTCAGAAAAGCAAATAGGTAGCCTGTTTTGCCAAACGAAATCAACTGTGTTACAGAGTGCATTTGATGATCATGGTAATGATTTGATCAAGACTGTTCTACAGTTGGGCTTACATGGGAGCCCTACACCCAGCAACAGGCATATGAGCTAAATGAAAACACTCTAACTAACCAACTTAAAGGTCTGCGAAACCAAAAATGATAGTAGAGGAAAAGAAGCTTTTCAAATGGAAGCGGTACAGTGGCTAAGGGCATGCCGGAATGCAGTCAAACCTTTGAATACAGTACTTTTTGACAACACCTGTTAAATGTAACTGAACATGAAAAGATATCAACACCCGATAGCTTCTCGTCTGATGAAAACTCGCAGAGTTCTATCGACATTAGTTGGAGCAAAGATAATTTTCATATTCCTAGAAGATATGCCCAACTGTTCGTAGCATCTTACTAGTACTTTGTTACATTCGAGGTTTTATTGTAGAGAAATGCTGCCTTGTAATTACCTATTCACCACAGGCAAGAGGCATTTTGCTTTTTCCCCTTTTCCATATTAAAACAAAAGCTATTGCTCAGATACTGAAGTGGCCTCTTTCTGTAATACTGTAAGGTCCCTTTCTCTGGACTATCAGATTTACAGTTGATTAAGAAAAATTAAATACAAACAATTACAGCAGCAAGCCTGCAACCATGTGTCCTGCCATTACAAATACTTAATTGAATTTGTACAGGAACGCAAGTATCAGCTAATGTAACTCTTAAAGAGAAGGCTACCTTCATTTCTGGAGGAAAATGAATCAGTACTGAGGCAGACTGACAGCCCCAAATCTCAACTATTGCAACAAAAAATGCTACAGGACACAATTACTTAAACAAGATGATCTCTACACCAGCGCTAGAAGGAAATATTTTTGACAGACAAATTACTTCAGATAAGTCTTCTGTAACCTCTGGAAAAAAAATCAAATGGAAAATTACTAGAACCTTGTCTTGCCTGCATCAAGGAAAACAGCACGTTCAGGAACTAGCTGTTCCTGCTGGAACACTGCCCACTGTACCACTGCACACTGCTTGAATCTTTGCCTGGAAAGTCTGACAGCTACCCATTCCAGCTTCCACCCCCTGTCACAGCAATAGGGGATACCACCTAACATACAATTCCACAATCCATTGTTAAGATAGCATCCACTTTTTCTGCCATCAGGGAAAACGCGCTCATTTTCTCCATATTTAGAGCTCCTCTCGCAAGTTAGGATAACCTGAGATTTCCCGCCCTCTTCAGTTAACACGGCTATTTCACCCCCTCACTAGGGAGACTATCCCCAAAGCTCACCATATCGACTGATGCTTTACAGATATAAAAGTAGTGGTGAGGTGGTAACCTGGAACACAAAGACTTCTCTTAGACAGTTATGTTTTAACCCTGCACTGTGTAGTTCTGCAAATGGAAGCCAGGACAGCTCTGAAAGCCTTTCCCCATAATGCTCTTTCTACATATGCAAGGAAAAGATTCTTGTATACATCTTAATGACGTGTTCCTATGGCATTAATAGTATCTTATTAAATTACACGACGATGGCAGTGTTTATATTTTTGCATAATACCCTTATTTCTTTGGATGGACTGCGAGAGTTACTGAAGTACAGTTAATCCACATTCTTGCCCTGTCAGCCTCCTCCGCTGGCCCAATCTCTCCTTCCCTTTACGTAAGGACCACGATCAGGCCTTCACCCTGACACCTTGCTCCAGATATTAAAAATTAAGCAAACCAAGGAGAGCAATGTTCACACGAGAGACCTCTGTGTCCCAGGGGATAGGGAAAGAAGCATTGGTTAATCAGAGAAGGCCATCATCTTTCTGCAACAATGCTGCAACTTGCCTTTTAAGAAATTTCTCATTACATCTTTGGGACATAAAGCAGAACACATAAAGATACAAAGGATATTTGCCAATTGCGATTAAATAAAATGTTTTTATATTCCTATTCCTAAACCCTGATTGTCAGTGTATCCTCTTAGAGAGATACCATCTTTCATCCTAGAGGCAGCTACATTTTATTGATGGGTGATACCCAATACAGTATTTGTTCGAGTACTGGGCATCCCTTGGAAGGTAAGATACTATTTAATAAGCTCATCAGCATCTACCCTTGTTTTGTCACTGCCTGATCTGTCAAATTACACGTTGCAAGAACAAAAGGAGCAGACAAACTTAAGGTACCTTCCCACCTATTCTGTTATCTTCAGTAGATAATGGGAAGTGCTTGCAGCCATAGGAACGCTCAGCTGGATATATGGTAGAGAAGCAGCAGCCTAGGTTACCAGTTCTGCACTCATCCACCTGCCGCAGAGAGCTCTAGCAGATTTCACACCTAATTGTGAAGTTTCCTTATCTGCTCAAAAACGTTCCTGAACTACACAGTACCTTTGAATTTTCATCGTTGGCCGAATCTGACAAAACTCTTGGTATCATATCTCTCTCTCACTCATCTTGAGATCTTGTTAGTGCAGATTAGAACTTGTTAAAGATTAATTCTTAAAGCATCCTCAAGCTTTCTTTTCCAACAAAGGAAACATCAATTATAGGCTCACACATAAACTTTGCCCCTATCTTGAATACTTGCTGCCCTTTATAAATCTTAGATTTCTTCCCCTTGTGTGTGTTCAAAGGAGAGATTTTATTGCCTCCAGGGGTTGTTAAACTGATTGCAATACCACGTATTTAGAGCAGTTCAGTGGGAATTAAGCTGGTTCAATGCTGTCAGACCTAGAATATAGCTGTCAAATAGCATTACAAGTAAAACACCCTTGATAAGAAATAATGACCAAATGTCAATCTGTTTTTTTACCAGCAGCACTACAGACTTAGCTTGCCAATGAAAAATGCAATATTTTGCACATTATAGCAGCTATGCTTTTGTGATGCTACATAGTAAAGGGTGTTTCAGTCTTTCAATTTAGCTTATTTTTAGATGACAATCTGATCACAAAAATGTGTCTCAGACCTACCTTGGATTCAAAGCAGCAACGCTTAAAGTCTTGCTTTAACCTCCTCTCTTCTGTAAAAAAACAAAACAAAACAAAAAACCCCAACCAACCACTAAAAAAACCCACCACCAAAACCCTACATGCATTAAAAATTCATTAATCATATTTCCTAAATGTTAGCCATGCAGAAATTAAAACAGCCAACTTGGCTTAGAACTGCTTTATGCTGTTACAGCATAAAGGTTCACGTTTCAGATATCCGTAACTTCACACTACAATGCAACCCAGTAGGTACTGTTATTTTTCCGATTTATGGATTTTTTTTTAATGACTGCATTATGTACAAAATTATTACGTTTCTTATGATTTCTTTTGCAGATCCAAATATTTGTCACTTATATGAAGAATTAACATGCAATAAATATTTTAATACTTAAATACTCACTATTCCTACTCCAATACTTAAATACTTACTACTCTAAAACTTAAGTCATCAGGTGACAATACAGCATTTACAAATGTGTATTCATTTCTGATAATGCTAAAAACTTAAATGAAATTGTTGCCATAAATAAACAATAAGACTTCAAAACCTAAAATAAAAAGCATGACCTAGATACAACTTAAGACTCATTTATCCAGATGTGATGGGGTTCAAAGTAACATGCCTGAAATCTTGGCTCAGATAAAGCAGGAGATATTTCAAAGTGTTTGCAATAATTTGGGGTCACAGTTTCAGCCAGAATAAGCATTTCAAGATTTTGTGTGGGAGAGATGCAAGAATAATGATATACCAAGGAAGGATAACGAAAATCTAATGTAATGAATGAAGAAATAACAGAGGGAAAACAAAACACAATCCAAACACTATAGCACAGTAAAACTAAGAATGTAGAAGCCAAATTGTGCCTTCCATGGCATTCAAAAAGGGCATCTGTTGACAGCAGTGAACGCCCCAGTATATATGAGATATAATTAATGCAATATGTTTAAAACAATATTAGTACTTTGACAGAAACCTACAAAAAACCAAAAAAACAAATCTAAAAATTAAGAGGAATCTTAATATTGTCTCCCAATTTAAACCTGCAAAATATTTTCCATCTCTGAAATAAGCAGTCAAAGGACAGACAGCATCTTTGTGTTTACTACCTTCAACCTTACACCTCGTTTTTCCATTTTGTAAACTTTTCCCCTGCATTTTATTAATCCACTATGAACAAAGAAGCCAAATTAATAGCTACCTGAGGTGTAACTGAAAGAAACTTGCACATGGCTGAAGGTGTGGGTTTCAAGCATGCATACAGAGGGCAAAGAGGACAAGACCAAGGAACTACCCCTAATCTGACAGCTTTGATCAGACTGTACAAAATCTGAACATTTCAGAGTTGGTGAGCCACTACAAGTCCTTACAGACCTATGCAACTCCCTGTCTTCAGTGAATCTATGTGATATGAAAGTTAACTCTGAAAATGGGCCAGAACATTTGAATAGAGGTTTATTGGTTTTGGTAGATATGTTTCAGAACAGAAAGTCACTGTAAAGCATGACTGTTGCCAGCTTCAGACCCTGATCTTCATTATCAAGGCTTTGAGCTCAAACTGTCCCCTAAACTCACTGCATACTCATTGTACAGCAATAGGCAACACTAGTACCAGGCAACAGTACTAGCTAAACAGTACAACATTATAATCACTCTAAAAGATAAAATATATGTTCCAATGTGTTTAACAAAGTAAATTCTACTTTAGCCATTAATAATGAATTTTGATCATTAATGCAGAAAGAACTGCACGGGGTAGTCCCTTCTGGATGAATTCGTAAGAATTAACTTACACTCACACTTGCATTTCTACTTTAATGCTGTTCCTGTTCCTCTTTTGAAATGTTTACAGGTCACGCACTGATGTTGGAGGAGTAACTGATTTCAAACTCAATGCCATCATTTCATAACTACACTTAAGGAATCACAGGGGAATAGAGTGTCACCACTGAGTAATATGAATAATTTCACATTGCGAGATAAATGAGGCAAAGATGGGGCATTTATCCAAAAATCAATCCAGAGCCGCAGGCAAGACTCCCTTTCATTTTTAATTCCTTAAGTGAAGTGGGAGATATCCGTGTGTGATTTCATTTTGTTTCCATTTATATAATTCAGTATGCAGTCTGTAATTACAGATTTTGGCACAAACCAGCACAAGTTTCTCACTATCGGTGTTGAAAAGCTGTCCTTCAATTGGTTTTCCAAATTATTTCTTTTCCTGTATTGCAGCTACTTCACAACCAGTTAACCCATACCGCAGGCAAGGTTCTTTTAAATTTATTTATTTGTATTTTAGTAATTTTTTTTTCCTTAATTGAAAATTTTATATTACTTTTGAATCATTCAGAAAGAGCATCAACCAATGCATCAAACTCACATAATCATTATTTAGCTTGATAAAAAACCCACTTCAATAAAAAAAGGGTTTGAACTTTATTTAAAAAAAAAAATAGAACTTTGCTGCCCTCTACCTGTCAATTTCCAGACTGTGGGAGAAGACAGAAAAATCAGAACTATGTCCAAAGTACCAGACTTTTCACAGAATACTAAAGAGCTCAGAATTCAGCTACAGTTACATGATCTGTCTTGATCAAGCAGAAAATCAAAGTCACAATTATCGTCACCATTTATTGAGTTTAAATGAGGGAATGCTATAAAACTATTTGGAAAATACAAAAAAAACCAGCCAACCAGCTCTTTTGCTTATGATTAAACATGGAGTGCACAACCACCATGGGAATAATGATTTCTAAAGGCTTTTAATTATATTCAGCTGGAAGTCACTGCCCCAAAATCACTCACTTATTTAATCATCCATTACTGGGGCTACCAGCATGGCTTCCCTAAGGCCAAAGCCACTTCATTTCTTTTCTGTTAAATATTGTGTTCAGTACATGCAGGACAAGACAACAACCATGTTTCTACCTCTGTTTTCTCTCACAGGGGTACACAGTCCCTTTCCTTTTACAGGCTATATTCTTCAAACGCTCTGGGTTTGTTTTGCTCTGTTATTAAAGGCAAGACCTGCAAAAGAAATTAGAAGGAAATCAGTCTTGAGCCTCTGCTTCAGCGCATTTTCTTTCTGTTGCACTAAAAAATGCTGAACATTCGTGATTGCAATCACTGAAACAAAAGAAGAAAACCTCTCTTCCTTACTTTCCTTCTTCCATCAGAAATTCAAGTTGGATTTGTCCTAAACACTTGTGGTAACTACAGGATCAGCGCAATCATTACAGCACTTGAGTCAAACACTGTTATTTAGAATGCAACAGTGTTTTACCCCTCCTTTTTAAACCTGTAGTTTGTTCATTGATTTCTCTTAATGCCCACTTAATTAAAATACCAGAGGAAAAAAAACCCCTCTGAATCCCCAGTAGCCTATCCATCTTACCCTCTCACTGAACAGTGGTAAGAGCTTCCAGTGAATACTTCCCATGTCCCCAGTTAGTTCTACAAAACAGGGACACCGAGACAATGTTCTTAATATCACGATGGTTAAAAACAAATAGGATAAACCAACTTTTGCTTATATGAAATTAAAGGCTAAGGAGACACTTTCCACCCCCTGCCACCTTACCTTTTGGTAACTGAAGCCATCAGCCAAAAGTAGGCATACATGGAACACAATGAAGGTCCAACGCATTTTAATGAAGCCCCAAGGCGAGACAGATTACTCGGGTTGCTTGTACCGCACGCTACGGCACACCAGGTCGAACATCTAGAGTGTGTCATTAACTTTAAAACATTATTAAGTGTTTCCATCTAGGGAATATATAAACACAAGCAAGATCCAACTTGCTAGTTCTACTCTGACTTTGAAAGCCAGTATGAAGGAAAACAAGAAGGATATACCTTTTTAGATATACCCTTGATTTACTCCTCTCTTCTGAGAAAAGGCCTCCCTCACACAGGAGACCCCATCTATGGTTGTTCCAACTTGATTTATTCCAGTAACATTAACAACCCTTCAGATCCAACTGTTACTAAAATCAAGGAATTTGCACGGAGAGAAAAAGTTATCTTTCGGTAGGGTTAATAGCAAAACTTCTGAGAAGCCTGGCAGGAAGAGAGACAGCTCCAGCTCCGGACAGCTTATAAAGATGTAAGAAGAACATACGCTATCCGGAGAGCGAGAGGGAGCAAGGAGGCCTTTTCTCGGTCACGGTCTAGGTTCTACTCTCTGGCAAAGCTGACAAATCAACACTGATCATCTCAGGATTACACCAGGCTCTGCTGCCTACCACCGCAGAGGATAAAAAGCCTCCAAGAAGTTCACTCGGGATCTCATTTTATTAACCACGCTGCTGCACAGAAACTACACCAGTGGGCTCCATTATAAAGCCTTAAGACAGACAGACAGACAGGCTCGACAATTTGGACTTTGTTGTTTGTTTTTTTTATCTTGAGTTTGTTTTAAAGAACAACAGAACAACTCCTTTTTTGTGAGCTTCCCATAAAAAAGGAAAAAAAAAAAAGCACGGCTTTCAAGAGGAACTGAAAACCAGGTAAGTTTCACATGCCACAAAGTAACAATTTTTGAATGGAAACCATGGAGAGCCACTTTGGAAATAAAAGGACTGAAACACTGAGTGTGCATCTCTCTTGCTCATGGAAAAGAAGTTGAATGAAAGCATCTTCTTCGACAAAAGAACACAGGTACAAAGCAGGCATTTTATTTAAACAGAAGTCCTGGGGTTATTAAGTAATGGTAGCAACAAAATGCGATTCTGTGGTAGGTGCTCTCTCTTGGAATCTCAAAATACTTTCAGCTGCTTTATGAACTCTTATAATTTCCTTACCCAAGTGAGAAGTTTAACCATTACTAAATGAATTTCTACAAGACATCAGAAGTCTTTGGAAGAGCTAAATACAAGCAGAGAACCCTCGATCCCTATTCAGTTACTTCTAAAGCAATACTTCCCTCTCATACCACCATGTATTTGAAGCAATCCTTTCCCAGTCCACAGAAGCTCTCCAAATTGAGAGGTCAATGTAAAGGACCTAACCCCTATGATTTTAAGACGGTATTTTTTCTCCACTGATGGAATCAGAGCAACCTGAAGTCTGTTCTCCTGTGAAGGGCTTATGATGTCTTCTGACCCACTCAGAGGAAAGGAACAAATACAAGAAGTTTTATGAGCACAGTTAAGGATTTTATAGTAATATCATCACAACTGTACTCCATCATGCAAGTTCAACAAAACTACAAGTAGAAATGTAACATTGCTAGGGAATATCCCTAGAGAAACATCTTACAAACATTCTGCATTTGTATACTTTTACTGTAATGTTAAAAAAAGCTAATCAGCTTGGTTTTATGGTAGTCTGCCAATAAAGTCCAAAAGAATTTTACAAGAGATGGACATTGACTTAAACTTAGGAAAAAATAAAAATCAAGCCCCTTATAATTGAGATTATTTTTCTTAAGGTAGGAAAGAGAACTCTGCAATAATCTTGGAAAAAAGACATTAGGCCAAGCTCCATTTGGAAAGACAATATGGGTCCCAGGAACTAAACAGTTCATCTTTTGCAGGAAGTAAGTAGAGGTCTGAAATAAAATGAAAGTGCTCATGTAACCTTGCATTCTTGTTTTGCATTTTGAGTGTCTTATTTGAGTCACTTAAAATCTCAGGCACTTTAGTTTCTGTAATATGAAAGGTACCCTGAAGCTGGATCTGTCTGGACGTAAGTGTTCCGTACTATAATTGCATCTGGATTTAAACAGGGTTTCTACATTAAAAAAATACTAGGGAAAAATGCTTAAGAAAAGTTTGAGGAGCTGAAGAATGGATAACTCCTTTTGTATGTTCTTTCAAAGATTAATACTTGCCTCTCTGTCCATACTTAAGCTTCCAGCAACATTTATCATTGATTCAATGGTTGGAAAAAAATAGTGAATTAACAACTAGGGGGAGGGGGAGAAGAAGAAACCAGTCCTGTATAAAATATCCTTACCACTTCGATGAAAAATCAGAGACCATGAGTGGTAAAACAAATGTGATAGTGGAAGAAGGAGTCAGAGAGGCAGAAGGGAAAAGATAAGTCAATCTTGATTTACAATACTGACATCAACCTAAGAACTAACATTTGGTTAACACAGCTAATATGTAGAAAAGACGATTACCACAATAGGGGTACCATCAGAGCACCCTCCACAGGCTTGAGACACAGAAGATTCTGAACAGAGCAAGAGACACTCAGAATAGAGCAAAAGAGCAAGTGAAAAGATAATACCCTATCAAAGACGTAGAATTTAGCTGTCTCTGATTTTGCCATGTTTCCTCAGCGTACTTCCAGGGAAATGAAGTAAATATTTATGATATGGAGGAGAGGAAGAAGTAAAGGCTACAGCATCCAGGAAAATATCAGGCAAAATTCACATTCCGACAGCCACAACTTCTGTAAAGCAGGAAGTTGTTGGTTTCTGGTTGAAGTAACGCCTCTTTGCAAGACTAAAGCTTTCACAAAAAATCCTGCTGCCTTTAAAACTTCCTGCATTAACTGGCATCTTTTACATTTTAAACAACTTCTCATTTTGAAATGCTTGTTAACTTTTTTGAAAACCATTCTGAACCATAAAGAAAAATGTTTAGAACGTTATTAAGTTAGTTTGATAAAGTCTTTGTGAGCATTTTTTGTAAGAAACACAAAATGAAATTTGATTGTTTGAAAAATCTGTGAAATGGAAACAACCTAGTTCTGTTTCCTGAAGGTCTTCCCTTATTTTGGTCATATTTAATGTCCCAAATATCATATTGTCATGAATCTCCAGCTAAAAAGGAACCTCTTGAGAGCAGTAAGGATAAAACAAATACAAATTAATGTTGACGCAAAGTTCATTTTAGCTAACCAAGACTGCATTAATTACATCATACACTTACATAAATATTGTAAACCTACGAACGTCCATCTTCTCAACAAGCACAGTGCTTGGCTCTCATGTAAAAGTAATTAGCAAACCACAGTGCTTTGGCACAAAACTTTGCATGCTCTGAACATTATTTTATGTACACGTTCTTACATTCACTAGGACTTCGTGCTTACTGAGCTTTGCTGCAATTAAGCAAAACTAAAGAGACTGATTATTTTACATTTACTTTCAGAGCTTGAAATATCCCTTATTTAGACCATCTGATAACAAAACCCACCTTAATTCAAACAGCCTACTACAGTTTAATAATCTTTAACTCTTTCAGTACAAATCCAAGTTTATTAGGGATGAATTTATACGCCTCCATATTCAATTTGGGCAATTGAATCCTTTGTTTAAAATAGAAAATAGAGTCTCTATGGACACAGACACTTAAGCTTTAGACAGGATTTTCTCTCTGCCTTCCTGAATTCCCATCTGAGGAAGGATAGGCTAAAGGCCACAAATGCAGAGCTAGCTTTACAAAGGAGACCAAAATACAAGTCAAATATGACTCCAAAATATGGTTTGTCCTCTGTAAGTAAGCTATTCTTGTTTCTTCTGACAGACCAGTGTCCCGTTACCTTTCTGGAGGAGTTGGACAGAAGACTATCAGTTCTTAAAAATATGCACAAGAAACGAATGTGAAATTATAGATGAGAAGTAAAATAGTTTTGTTGCATTAAGGTTCCATCTTTTCTTTATGGATTAGCTTTCACAGAGCATGTATGGAATTGTATTTCTATAATATCAGAAGAACTATCAGTTTCGTAAAAGTAGTGTTGATGAAGTATCCAACACTCAATCTTACTAAAACAGGCTGCGTGCTGCCCTGGCTGTGTTGCTGTCAGTGGAAACTCTGCCGTTGGCCTCGACGCACTGGGGACTTCACACAGAGCATACTACTTCTGTCAAACGTGCGACTGTTGTTTTCCATATACTGAGTATTATTTTGCTGGCAAATAGCAATTACTAAACTGAAGCAGTTTAATCTCCTTTAAAGCTGCTGCAGAAAATAAAATTAGTCTGACAATTGTGTCAGCATTAAAACTGCTTGGATAAGCCAAGTCTAATCAAAAGCTGATAGCATATGCGTAACACCTTGCATTTAAAAATAGCCCTTTACACTCCATTAATCTCAAGGTTTAAGGCAGATGATGGAGGTTTATGAGAAAATGAGTACTAGCTTTCAAGCAGATCCTTTCTAAATAATTTATAGTTAAAACACATGTCAATGCTGCTGTACAGACATGAAAGTTGCAAAAATAATATAACTGAAGTGAATATAGCTAGAGATTACAAGGAGATTGCAAAGTCTGTAGGGCAGGGATCATCTTCCGTCTGTACTCTGAAATGCCCGCCAGGCTTTTGGGTGGTGTGAAAATACTGAGTATAAAGTAACATTTTCATGAGGCATGTGTAGCATAAAGGTCAATCAATCAATCACATTTTTCAAACTATGTCTCTTTCGGTTACAACATGAATGTTGCTATTTCACAAGAGTATTTCAAAAACAGCTGTTATTTTAAAAAGTCAGTGTTGCAGTCTCATCAAATTCAATAAAAAGCCAGGAAATCCGTGGAATTAGAAAACCTATACAGCTGTCCTCCTTACCTCTTATCCTTGTGACACAGAAATGCAGATTGTGACTGCACTGTGCAGATCTGAGCAGGGAATGCAGCCTTACAAGGTGCTTAGATTGAGTCTATTTCTTCTCACTTAAAGTTACATTATGCTAGACTTAAAGCATGCTTTATTTACATGCATTCAGTCTCTAGTGGGAGTTTATATACTGTGCACTGGATAATTCTCTAAGTGAACAACAGTCCAGCATCAAGAAGAGTTTCATGCAGAATACAAATAGAAAGCATTAGACGACTACCTCCCAGGGACAGTGAGTTCCCTGGGCTTACGTTGGGGATGAGGATTGGTCGATGTGTTCACCCTCAGGGGCTGTCTGGAATTATAGATCAGGGACCTTATTGTCATACCCCAGCTGCTGCACAAAGCCACTAGAAGAAAGGAGATTTACGAGTATTTCAGCAGCACTGAACCAGGGATACAGAAGCTATACAACTGGGAGTACAGTGGCTCTAAATCTGTAGGCATTATGCAAAAAGAAAATGCAGAGTTCAGCATCAAGGGAGCTCTCCCAGAGCAATAGGACATCTTTGTAAATTCTCTAAAGAATAAATTTAACAGTTATTAAAGAACAACACCCTGTTATTGCAGTCACTGAACTTTACATCACAAGGAAAGATGCAAGGGATTTTCAGAAAGACATCTGTCATTTAACAGTGACAGTGACCTCAGCACTGACAAGCAATTCAAATCCCCAGTGATGGAAACAAATTAACCCCTTGGTACACAGTGGGTTGAGAACTCCAGCATTAGGACTGCTGCACACTGCAACAGTACAACCTACAGAAGGTTTTACCTTCAGACAAGCAGTAGATGGAATGAGGTATATTTTTAAAATTGTAATTGCTGTACATAAAAAACACTTATGACATTATTTAACATCATGCTATTGACAGTCTTCAAAAGGTGCAAAGGAATTTCAGTGGCAGAAGTAAACCCTTCACTGAAAAACATTTATAACGTAGTATTTAAGGACTGGGCACACAAGTAGGAAGGCTAACATTCTTCATATATTCCCACTTCACATGACAAGCGTGTTTTACCATGAGGGTGTTCAGTCAGTCAGATTCAGAACTGGGACACTCTAGAGATCCTGTGTAGTCTTTTCACTAGAAACTGCTACAACATTGGCCTGCAACCTGACCTGTCCCTAACTCCTATACATAGTCCTAAGGAAACCCAGGGAGAAATACAAAATTCTTCCATATGTTCTAAACACTCAGCAGATGTCTGCAGAACAAGAAGAGGGATAGGCCATAGAGATTACTCCATCCCAGTGACTCCAGTAGCCCCCATACCTATGGGGAGTAGGACTGGACAAGAAACTCTAAGGAGTAATACAGTAAGACCTTCAGCCCTGCTTGACTCCACCTCACATTCCGTGCATTTCCACATAGAGAACTAGCACAACACAAGACAAAGTATCCCCTCTGCTGGGAAGGGCACCATACTCGTTACTAGACAAGCCTTCACAGCTAAGGAAGGCAACTACATCTGTCCAATGCTGTACTCTACTGTAATCAATACTACCAATAATTAAATTGGAAAGCTCTTTCCTTCTGCAGAGTCAACGGCGCTTCCTGACCACTGACTTAGCCTCACAACACCTGAACTGACTATTCACTTTTTCCAAAGGAAAAGACATAAAAGACACGTGGCAGGAAACCTATGGTTGAGTCTGGCAGAGAACTTGGCTCTCATAACTGTTTATAGTTTCGCCAATCTTTTGAGGGGAGATGCCCATACAGCATCACAGATTGCTTAATTGTCAACAGGATTGTTCCTTTTTTTTTCCCCTCCCCTTTTTTAAGTTGTTTTCTGTGGCATTTAACAAGTGTGTTATTTATCACTAGCAGAAACAAAAAGTTACAGCAATAGACACAAAGGCTGAAAAACAGGGCAATACCATATGGAGCCCCACACTATACCGATGAAATCAGTTTTAGGCTTTTAAAATAAAATGTGGTAGAGATTGCCTAAGATTCACCCTTGTCTGAATAATAACAGTTAAAATAAGTTCGCTTTCTAAAATACATATTCTAGCCCAATGAAGAGATGCTTGATCAGCAAGCAAAACACAGTTGACATTAGCTAGGATGGCTATACAACAGTGCTCCTCTCCAGCCTTCTACGGTCTTAACAGAGTATGCCACCATACTCCAGGTAAAGTGACAGCATGCTAAACAAACTGCTGATCTGCCACCACAGTCCCCTCCCTCAGAGTGATTAGCTTCCAGATGGATGCCTTTAACACAGAGTAAAATATTCAGACAACATAAAGCACATTAAGATCTTAAGGCAACTGTAAATTGTCCACTGCCACATGTGTAGTAGCTACATGCTTATCTTAGCTATGTTCTGGGAAATTCAAACAGGCTCAAACATGTTTCAGTCATCTCTGTATGAAAAGAGGAAGACCGATTTAGTTACTCTTGAACGAACCTTACCAACTGATGGTTTAATGATACAGCAAACTTACAGACTGATAACAAGAGAAAATAAAAGGATCTGGACCACAATGTTATTAGCTGGTGATGAAGGACATCTATCTCATGACCTCTCTGAAGTGAGAAGATTGAAAAGGATTGTACATTGACCAAGATGCTCTTTCTTAAATGGAGCACAATGACACTTGCGGCTCTTTTCTTAAGTCCATACAGCTATCCTCCTCTTAATCTTTGACAAATATTCACTTAAATATGCAGTAGGCTGTGCTTATTCACAATATATGCATCCCTCCTGCCACCATGTTATCCGTTCTTAGCTTTTTTGGTACCTCGCAAGAGCTCCCAACATTCTTGACTTACCTTCACAGCTTTGGGTATATAGAGAACCCTACAAACACAGAAACAGTTTGGAATACACATGTTCTAGAGTCCACGAGGAAGATGTATGGGATAAAGAAGAGTCAAGATGGCAAGTCTCCATAAAGAGAACAGGCACATTTGGTGTGAAGACTCAAATGTTTGACCTGCAGGGAACCATAAAGGCAAGCAGGTTATTTATTCCTTGTTCTCCCATAACACTTGGTATTCTTCAATCCTGAAAGAAAAAAAAAAAAAAGAAAAAAAAAGAAAAAAGAAAAACCACCACACTTCCGCAGACAGGCAGAACTTTGTTTTAAATCAGAATCACAGGATAGTAGGGGGTCTTGGGGTCTTGTTAAGCAGCCTTCTCTTTTATGTTTTTGCCTCAGCAGATTTTGATGCTCCAGTTCACCCTCTAGGTATTTATTCCTTTTCCTGTGGGCATCAGCTTTGAAGTACCACAGGATGGGATGAGGAAAGCTTAGATTTGCAGAGTAAGATCAGAAGCTCTTTTGTTTTAGATGTTGGACTTCAGTTTATACACATTTTTATTTATACAGAAAGGCTTATTCATTGGCTAGCTGTATTTAAAATCAGTCAAATCTGTTTAAAGACAGCTGAATCGAGCCACAGAACTTAGTACAGTTATAGTTATTTTAAAAGCAAGTACAATATTGTAAGCCTAAAAACTTAGGACAATTTCAGAAATTAACTCAAAAACAAATTAAACAGATGATGTGTTATTCATTTTTATACTTAGAATCATAGAATCATTGAGGTTGGAAAAGACCTCTAAGATCATCGAGTCCAACCGTCGACCCAACACCACCATGCCCACTAAACCATGTCCCTAAGCGCCTCATCTACTCGTCTTTTAAATACTTCCAGGGATGGGGACTCAACCACTTCCCTGGGCAGCCTGTTCCAATGTTTCACCACTCTTTCAGTAAAGAAATTTTTCCTCACATCCAATCTAAACCTCCCCTGGTGCAACTTGAGGCCATTTCCTCTCGTCCTGTCACTAGTTACTTGGGAGAAGAGACCAACACCCACCTCGCTACAACCTCCTTTCAGGGAGTTGTAGAGAGCGATGAGGTCTCCCCTCAGCCTCCTTTTCTCCAGGCTAAACAACCCCAGGTCCCTCAGCCGCTCCTCATCAGACTTGTTCTCCAGACCCCTCACCAGCCTCGTTGCCCTTCTCTGGACACGCTCCAGCACCTCAATGTCCTTCTTGTAGTGAGGGGCCCAAAACTGAACACAGTATTCGAGGTGCGGCCTCACCAGGGCCGAGTACAGGGGCATGATCACTTCCCTACTCCTGCTGGCCACACTATTTCTGACACAGGCCAGGATGCCATTGGCCTTCTTGGCCGCCTAGGCACACTGCTGGCTCATGTTCAGCCGGCTGTCGACCAGCACCCCCAGGTCCTTCTCTGCTGGGCAGCTTTCCAGCCACTCTTCCCCAAGCCTGTAGTGCTGCATGGGGTTGTTGTGGCCAAAGTGCAGGACCCGGCACTTGGCCTTGTTGAACCTCATACAATTGGTCTGGGCCCATCGATCCAGCCTGTCCAGGTCCCTCTGCAGAGCCTTCCTACCCTCGAGCAGGTCAACGCTCCCACCCAAACTTAACTCAGAACAAGCCTTCATGACTAACAAACCTGATGTAAAGTTTCAGTCCTCTCACATGATTTGAGGGACTTCACTATAGGCTTTAGACCCAAGAGTATGTGGGACTTACCAAGCCTTTCCTTGCTTTAAGTTGGGAGGAAGCATCTAAGAAAGACCCAACTCTCTGATGGTTATGGGCATTCCTTACAATAAAGTTTCTCCCTACAATCCTAAAAGCTGAGTGGGTGAGGACTTCATTTAGTGGAAGAACAATCAATTGAAGAAAAGCTCTGGATCCTCTATTTTAGTGCTGCTTAAACAGAGCAGGAGGCATTCCAGCATCTGAAAAAATATTGGAAGATTAGATTGGCATTTAAAGAAAAGCTTGATGGTTTGTTTTTTTTTTTAGAAGTCCATTGGCAGAAGACAGCAAGAAAATGTGTAGTTAATATTTCAGCAAGCTGAAAACTGATTGAATTTATTCTTAACTGTAAGCAATACAGGAAAAGCCAAAGCAAGAGAATCTACAGGCTCATTTCAAGATTTCAATCCTTTGCACAGCATGAAAACAAGCCAAATATTACATGGGTGCGATGCTAATTGTTCTACCATTATACTGTGTAGCAAAAAATAATTGTATATAAAAAGCCTCGTGTATTTGGGCTGCAATACACGTAAGAACACACAAATGTGGTAGTTATTCAGGATGTGTAAGTTGCAAGGATTAGTGCCCATATCTCGTTCTACTGTACTCGCTACCCTGCAAATTCAGCCCTAAACAAACAAAACAGAAAAACACAAACCCACAGAATATTTTTTTCAACATTTTTCAGAGCAAAAAGATTTAAGTTCTAGCTCCAGAAAGAGGTAGTCAGAACACGAGACAAGTTGCATGTATTCCTTCAGCACAACTATGAACCAACACACCATTAAGCAGTGTCCTGTAAAAGATCAAAAATGCAGCAAGGTGTTTCCAACAGAAATAAAGTAGCATTAGTATCAATGTGCAAGTCAAATCCTTGCAATTCTTGTGCAAAGTAAATCCTCACCTGAAACATTCCATGCAGTTTTGGCTACTCAGATCAGAGGTACCACACCTTCTGTGCTGATTCTTCTCAAGACACTAAAGAGTTCTATAGCTTATGCACTGGAACAGGATTAGAGAAAGATCTTGCCTGTAATCTAGGACAGCCTTTTTTATTCCCCAACAGGTGTTTTTAAATATCCTGAAATAATTCACCTGATGCCACTTTTTACCAATGGCAAAACTCCTTACCAAACCTCTCAATATTGGTTTCAGGATAGAACCTATACCCATCAACTGCCTAAACTCCATCTAGTTGCTTTTCCCTAATCAACTGACTCGCCAAGAAACATCTCCAGTCATCATCTGGAGTGTGAACCATCAACAACTACATTTCAAGTCCAGTTTTCCACTGATCTTTCATTTAGTTAATCTGGTCTTCAGGGATGGGGGATACAACTACACTCCCAAATCGTTTGTGGCTTTATAAACTGTATCACCTGGTATAGTCAACATTCCAAGAAGGTTCTTTAGAAAAAAATCTAGGGAAAGGCATATGTTACTGCAACCACCACTTATAAATAGTCAGGAAGTTGACAGCACATAGCTCGTCCTTGATGAATGCAAAGGAAACTGGAAAGGTCTCTGGGTAGGGATGTGTAAATAAATATACCTGTATATTCCAGCAGGCACCTTCATCCAGAACTGTCTAAAACTGTGGACTTTATTTCTGAGATTCTGAAACAAACAAACGGAATCTCCACTCAGTTTGGAATAACTGGGGTGGGGGTGGGGGGGAAACGACACACGCACACAGCTTACCATGAATCTGTGTCATCTGGGATGGGCAGCCATCACTCCCTCTGAAATTATTTCCATACTTTGTTACTGATGTAGAAAGTTAATTTGATGAAACATTAGCTACAAAAGGGACCCAGGGACTCCATTAAAAGTTCCTTCTAAGCATACAGAAAAGGGTAATTTTGTCCATTATGATCAACAGTTGCCCCCTGCCCCCCCCCCCGCCAAATCTGTCATCTAAGTTTAAGCTATCACTTAACACACGTTATAGGTGAGAACTGTCAGTATACAGAAGTAGTAAATTACGTATTTTAGATTACCAGTGAAGCCAAGAATGCTTAGAGTTCAAAGATTCTGAGGTCACAGTGGATAAAATGACTACAGCAATGGAAATACAGTACGGAGATCTTAGGTAGAAGGGCTTTTCTTAGCTGCTTAGAAGCAGCTTAATTCTCTCCAACTAGTAAAGGAGCCATAGACAAAGACAAAAAACCCACCACTTGCAGAAACTTGGGCGGCATCTCAGTTCTCTTAACTACTGCAAACAAGTTCTCATGCTAAAGCTGTCGCCAGTTTCTAGAACACTGATACAATTCCTGTTAAGTTGTCTGGGAAGAGATCAGCATCTTCCTCTTGTAGGGCAAGAGATCTACAAATAGAACACATAAATAGTTGAGTGACCAGCTTGTAAAGCAGAAGGGGAGATTACACCTTTGAAGTAATGTCAGTATGAATCTTAATCCTAGCCTTAAGATGGAGAACAGGAGAATGAGTGTTTAGAGATTTAGGGAGTACTTTGTTATTTTAAGGCTACATATCCAAAAAGAGATACTGTTCAACTAGCTACAGGCTTAACACATCTTTCAACCAACCCATGCTAACTTTTAGTTCCAAGCTAACCAAGCTAACAGGTACAACAATCAAGTCTACATCATGCTGATTTTTTGAAAATGGAAAAATATAAGCCATATATAGAAAAAAAAAATATAGAAAACAAGAGGTCAAGGCACCAAACTCAGTTTCCTCTCTCTTTCCTCATAATATTGTATTTTCTGCTCTCCAAGGTACACTAAAAGGCAACAGCTAAATGACTACAATACACAGCATTCTTTGGAGTTGACTGCTACTAGACTTTCTGGTGGCCTAATATCTAAATCAAATATTCCCCCATAATACTTGCACACTTTCCCCAATTCTACAATAGATCACTGAAAAAGCAAATTGGTTCACATTTCAGGTTAGAAGTATTTTAATTCTGTCTAACCTCTGTCCACTCTCTGCTTATACTACCTGTATACAGCGATGGCTACAAATTAACACAAAGGTTCTCAAAGGTGCACAAATTACATATATGGTGAGATTTTGAAAAAAATTCCCCATAATGACCACAAGAGATTGTAGTTACTTCTGTTAAGTGACCACATTTAGGGAAAAAAGATGCAAATTACTTAGATGTACTTAGAAAGAGTGAAATCAGACATTTCCAGTTCTCATTAATCAAAAGCTAGATTAGAAGGAACTGTGGGAAAAAAAGTGTACTTACATATAATTTCTAAGATAGACAACAGCGCACAGCATGTAAATATACTGAAAGCATGCTTCCCCTAGGCACACTGTGAAGGCGAAAGTGCGTATCTGTCCTGCTAGGTGGAGTCTGAATACATCAAAAATCAGCAATAAATAACATGAGTCACTAAGATGCAACTACAAATTTTACATAACTTCAATCATAATATCAATCAAGGTTTGATTTGAAACCCATCTGGTAGTCAGCATGGGGAAATACTCAAAATACTTAACTATAGACACTTTAAACAGTAACATTTCGTAAGTGTTTTATTGCTACAAACTGGTACATCTTATCACAAAGAGCTACAAGGCATATTATAACACATACTCTATTATACAGAGTGCAATGCAGTCCCCAAAACAGCCACACTCAACAGCACAATTTTTGAAGTTACTCATTCTGTACTAAGAGGTAAATATGATAAGCTTATGCCATACAGCATTTAATATATTTACCCCACAGACCCGCCTTTCTTTTCAACTGATTAGACCAAAAATTATTATTATATCCAACTTTCAATACACACATCAAAAAAATAGGATGCTTAAAAAAATATACAACACAATGTTTTAATCAGCTTTAACAGTCAGTTTGCTATAAAAAGCCCAACTAAAATAGTCTTAATTTCATTTTAAACAAAATCAGAAACACAGAGGAATTATATAAACAAGTTCTCCACGGAATGGAATGCATGCATACGGTGGGGAATCTTCAACGACTTCATTTGAGACTATTAAAAAGTCTTAGCCACTTTAGAGCAGAAATAAAAAGCTGTTTGCCCCCCCCCCCCAAATATATTTTCATTTTCTTGCACTTAGTTATCTTCAGTGTGGTCTAAAGTGAAGTCAGTTTGTTCTTCAGTTTCTTCTTCCTCTTCTTCCTCCTCTTCTTCCTCACCCTCAACTGGCTCATCAGCTTTGTCCTCCTCTTCCGTCTGCTGCTCCTGAGCCTGATCATTAATTTCAAAAGGATTTTCACCCTGAAGCAGAAGATTGAAAACAAACACTTTGATATTTATTTCAAACATAAAGTAAAATAATACTCATCATTTCAGTGAATGAAAAGGGCAGCCACTAAGAAATGCTATGGTATTTTATACAGCTTTTTAATAGGTTTTTTTTTCCCCAAGAAAATCAAAGCAGATTTAAAATTAGCAACACCTCATTTTTATGCACACTGGAAATTGGGATCCCAATAAACTGTTTTAATGAAAATAGAAATGGCATTGAGAAAAAGACAAAGTATGCTGCACAGAAACTTCAGTTTAACTTCAACATTCAATAAATTAAAATTACATGGTTAAGTTTCAACATGTTTTTATTAAGAACTACAGCTTATCCTTTTTCTCCCCAATTAAAACCAAATCTGAACAGAAGAGTTTCGGTCCGCTTTTCCTTTTTTACAGGCTTTATTCACTCTGAATAATTCTATCAGAAAGGCAAACTCTTCAGTAAATGAAAAAGAAATCTAGAATTAATTACATTGACTAGCCTGAAATTCATTCCATTGCTGATCTAGAAAAATTATCAAGCAGATTTCTCAGACAGTATTTTAAATACATTGGCATTCTAGTTTCACATTTTCTCTATTTCATAAAATAATTCAGTACAAGACATACCTCAGCTTTCACTTGTTTCAGATATTTAAGAACTATGAATAATCAATAAACAATAAAGAATAACAACATGAAGTATTAGGAGTTTCTTCGCTAAAGCTCCTTTCATGTTCAAACATCTGACAGAGCAAGTCTGATCTGAACATACGACACCAATCACTAACTACACTAGGACTGGGATTTCAAGAACATTATTTAAAAGATGATCCAAAAGAAAAATTGAGTACTAGGCCCCTTGTCCTTTTCTGCTTACTTACAAAAAAGAAACACAAATATTTTTGTGGCCTACAAATCACTGAAAAATTAGAAAGCTATAAAAACATTTAGCAAATGCCACTGTACAAAAACTTGGCTTCACTGTTATTCTAAAAATCAAGAAAAATCATAAAATCAGATTTAAAGAGTAACCCAAAGAAAGCAGAATTCTTTGAGACCACATTATTCCAAGTCCCAGAATAATTTTATGCATACACTTTGTAATGGCCAGCCTACAGCACTTAGATGGTAGCGTCTGTTGAGCCAAATCAACTCATAGCCTAATCAAAGACATAGCTGCCACATATAAAACCCATGAATAAGGTAGTATCTTAAAGAAGTTTAAATTAAGTTTGGCTTTTTTAGAAGTAGATTCTCATAGGTAAGTGTCAAGCATACAGAAAGCTGGTATCATAACTTATCTGAGCCCTATGAAAACAAGAAAACCCCACATCTCAGTTAAAACTTATGCCACTTTTACATGATCCACTATTACTGTCAAGCACCATGGGGCTACAGAACACCAAGGAGTATTTCACTGAATAGGCAGCAATGTCCAATTGAAATACCAAAAATATTTATTAGCTCAGTAAACCATTTCATGAAAAGACACATACGAGTGCCCAAACCAATTCAATTCCAACATCAATGGAAAACATTGTGAAATAAAAAGACTGAGCATCCAAACTTTAATTGAATAAGCATTAGTGCAAGTCCCCAGAATTGTACTCATCTACTTTCCTTTTTGGATAGAAGTGCAAAAGACCTCCTGACTGCAAAGCCTCTAGTGCCATTTTCCTTGGGTTCAGCCAAATATTTTCAATCACATTTGGGTACAGGAACAAGGATTTCCAAAGACAAACAGAAATAAGCTAATTACTGAGTTAAGAATACTCCACCTGGTTAGCTTCAAATACATGCTCATCAGTAGACATTAGAGAGGGAAGACAGGTATATTAAGAGTTTCATATGGCCTAACGGAGAGCATTGTTTCCTACCAAAAGAAAACAAAAGGTGGCCTTTCTCTGTAAATGATTCACAAGGATATCAGAAGCCCTTTTACAGGTCTGATACAAAAGGAAAGATTAAAATCCTCTCGTATCTAGGCTAGGCATAATGATGAACCGCAGCTAAAGAACACGCTTCTAAAAGGCCTACTTCCACGCTCCTGCAGACAACTTCTGACCATCCCTGACTCTTGGGGACAAGCTACAGAAACTTGTTACACTCCATTCCTGTGGAGACAGTATGTCGCTTCTGGCTAACCTGGCAGAACTGGATTCAGCACCCTACTTCTGGCTGAACAGATCTCTACACAATAAAAAACAAAACAAAAAAATTGAAGTTGCTTTCCCCAAATGTTTTTTCAGAGAAAAATGCATTTTTCAAGTTCTCAAACTAAGGAAAAAGTTACTGCCCTCAAGGGGAAGATCCTAACGACTGCACTGTTTTCCAGTGATGTAGCGTCAAGAGGCATCCAGCACAGCACACAGAGCCAATTTTGACACTAGCTGATTTTGACAGCCACACATCTTCCCATATGGCTTTAAAACAAACAAAAAACCACCAGAAAACAAGAACACAGGCACACCACTGAACTGCTGCAGAAAGACTTTATAATGCCTACAGAGCATAAAAACACAAGCAGGTAAGTAGTTTATTCTCAAGAGATGCATTCTTTGGGTTCCTTGCTTCTAGAATACTTAAATTGCAGAGAAAGTTTAAGACTGTGAACCAGTATTTACAACCAAAGCTTCAGGATTCAGATGTCCCCAGAAACCACTCTCTATATCTGTTTATAACAGGTCTCACAAACCTGACCCAAAAAGATACCAAAGTCTGCCTACCTAAATGGTAAACTGTAGAATGCCTTTCACTAATACACATGATCAAACAGTCCTGGGATATAGCGATAGAAAATGCCAACCTCTATGATGCTTCTCTTGAGCAACATCCAAGCAGCTTTTAATCACAGACATCATTCCATCTAGGAAGTTCTAAATGGTCCAAAATTAGAGATAGTCATGACTTCATCAAGTGCTAACTTTTTGCCTGAGAAACAAGATGGTCTTTTTTTCCCCCTCCTTATTATAAAGGGACTTGCTACAGGTTCATAAAGCTTCTAAAGATGATCGTTTCAGAGTGGCCTGCAGGTGGGTTGTGGTGGATTTCCCCCCTCTTTACAATATGGATGTAGGAGAAGGAGAAAAGAACTTCAAAAAAAGCATACAAAGAGTACATTGAAAGCATAAAAAGGTACCACACAAGACCAACACTGGGGAAACAGAGGGCTCTTTAAAAGAACGGCCAAGGTAAGACACAATCCTTTCAAGGTTCTTTGATTAAAATATCTATGATGAAGATACCAAACGAGATTAAGAGGAAAGGTTCCTTGTATGCAAAGGACAGGACGCAAACAATATGCTGTTAATTTAAGCACTGAATTGGATTTTCAAATATAGGAATTGAAAAAAATCATGGAATAAGATAGCGTAAAAGATGATCACCAGCACCATTAGGATCATAAAGATCACGTGCAAGTTTTGACAACTTGAAACCTCAGTTCTGGTACAGTAATATTCTGGAAACTGAATGGAGAAATTTCCAACAATGCAAACATCAGCTCCAAAGCAGCAGCAGCACAGGGAACAGAAGAAGCACTTCGTGACAGAAGACACGACAGAGAAAACGATAGTCCTAACAGTGGGGTCCAGCATAAGACTGGAAGAACAGTACACATGACAGAGTTATTCCAATACTAACAGATCCAAGGAAGCTGCATTAGTAAATTAAGAAGGCCACCTTTAAGAAATGCTATTCTCAATTATGATTCTTGTTGCTCTCATCATCAGCTGTGGCACTAACAACCGCTGTCAAGCCCTATCTGGACCTTTGTTTTTCCATTTCTGTTCATAACTCTAGTCACTGACCAGAAGCGTAACAAAGATCAGACCCTTTATAAAACACCAGGAGCTCTTCTAAAGCCACATAATCTAATTTACTGAACCTGTCTTCCATGGATCTGGGACATTAATTGCAAATGGCTTGAAACAAACAAAAAACCCCCACAAAAAACCCCTACGGAACACATGAGGGATTATCTTAGGCTAACTCTGTACAGATCCTTCCATTTTCAGTGGACACCACAGGCACCTTTACCATGCTAAAAAAAAAAAATTAAAAAAATAGCTTAACTCTGAAAATTACCAGGGGTGATTTAACCTTTATACCTTTGCTACAGCTGATGTGTCCAAGCTTATGGAACTAGCTGAAAGATTCAAGTTCAAGTATGCATGCTTGTTTAGCATGTACAGGTAAACAATACAAAGTCTGCATTTATTTCTTAAAAAGAAGATTTTGCTGTGAAATTTGAAAATCTGAAACTGAGTTCATAATTAAATGGTTAAAAATGAAAATATTTGGAAGTGTTTACAGCCAAAAAAAAAAATTTCTTTCTGCTTTCCTTTTCACAGTGCGAACTAGAAACATGTAGTTAAAGAAAAATGGAAGTTGAGTGTTTGTATAATGACACATTTGAAGCTGTAAGTTTGTTTAAAATGGATGCATCTATTTGCTTTCTTTCCCTTCGCACATACAGCAAACAACCTGTGGAGCAGTCTCTAGTTGGAGAGAAGATTAAATCAAAGGGCAAAAGAGATTTTCCATTAAGCATTGGGTAGAGGAGCAAGTCACAGATAGAATGGCATTTTACTCAAAAGAAGTGGCCAGCGTGTCCCAAATAAAACAGCAGTTGTTATTGCTTGTCAATTAGCTTACTCCAGACCGAAGTCATGATCCACTCCCTCATTTTCAGTCAAACATCAACCAGAGCCTTCAACCTTGAAAAGTCTTCTACAGTGCAACACGCAGCAAATACCCTCAAAACTGATCACCTGCTACCAGGTGTCAGCCAGCCAATCAACCCAAATTACATTAAATTGTCATCCTCCAAGCAATTACTCAGTAGCTCCATGGGGCAATTGAAACAGCTTAAGCAGAATTTTTCACACAAAACCACAATGGGGGAAGGTGGGTCCCAAATGCCGGTTGTGGTAGGTGGATGACTACTACTCTCGGCAGGGTGTGGTTCTTGAAGGCAGTACTGGCCTCAACAGAAAAAGAACTTTCCCTAATTCAACTCTATTTAGGATATGCACCTCTAGGCCACACATTAAAAGAGCAAGCTTCCCAATATGCACAGAGAAATCCAGCAGTGTAACAGAAAAGAAAAAAAAATAATCTTTTCTCTTTTTTGCTGATGTCAAACTGTATCAATAGGGATGCATAAAAATCAGGAGTTGCTGACCTGCAGTTTTATTCTCCTTTTGTCAAAGGCATTTGTGACATTGATGACCTGCCTTTGCAACTTGGTATAAATCTATGCAACAGCCTCACAGGTCTTCCCTGCTCTGAATTTCCTCCTTCCACGCTGCCTATGCAGGATAGACAACATTTTCTAAAACAATGTTGGGCTTAGGTTTTGGGGGTTTTTTTTGTTTGTTTGGGGATTTGGGTTTTTTTGGTTGGGGGGTGGGGAGGGGTGTTTCCCCAGGCCAGTCTGCCCTTCATCTCAAAGCCAGCTATTTTTGGCTGTAACAAGGATTTCCCACTCTCCTTGAAGACTGCAAGCACCAAATGCATGCATCACATGCTCCGATTCATCACATGCTATGTAATAAAACTGGACTCCTTCAGTCTGCAGTTGATTATACATTTGGATAAGGATGAGAGAGATTTGCATAACCAGAAGCCAGATATATCTCACTGAGCAGGTGCTGCTGGAAGTGTGTTAAGTTCAATCCACCCCAGGAAATACCAGTGCTAGGCATGCTGAAAATGTCAGTGGTCTCCTTGCGAAGACGATCTTGCAAATTTTATCTTTGCAAATTTCCATTCCCCCTTTTACCAATCCCCCACTAGGGGGGCTGTACGGGACAATGCACACGCATACCAGGCCATAAAGAACACCAGAACAGACGGCTGGAAATACAGGCAGATATTTCAGGCTGTGGTATCTGGTCATTTGCTACCTTTTCTTAACAGATATAGAACAGATGTCTGAAACAGATTCATGCACACAACCATACATAATTTTGCAGGACATGACTAATTTGACATTCTAAATCACAATTAACTTCTGCATTGGCTCATACCTTGCCATATTTCTGCAACACAATATTGCTTCGTCTGAAAGAGTCTATTGTTCAGGCACAGACAAAATTATAAACCAATTGAAAGTAACTACCAGAAATAGCCCACAATGCTACTACAGAAAAAGTCACTTCACTGGCCCAGAAGAAAAAAAAAAAAGCCAACAAACCACACAAAACATTTTGCTAAAATGAATTCACATATGTTTCTCAGGCCATGTATCTGCAAGATAGGCTACCGTGCCTTTTAAATTCTCTGATCACAACTACTGTTGTAAGCTTTCATTTTTTGTATGCTGCCATGAATCCTAGAAATTCTGTGGAATAAACGTAGCTGAGTAGTGTGTGCACTGTACTTCAGTACAAAGCCTTTGCTTCTAAAACGTAAAGATTGACTCATTTGTGAAGTGTTTTGTGCTCTACAGTTAGTATTACGTATAGAGTTAAAGACACTGCTGATGCTTTCCTAAAGCCTGATTTTTTTTTTTATAAGAGCATTTAATTAAAAACTGACTAGATACACATAAATGGTAGACAAAACCCAAAAGCTGGTAAATCTGAAGGTGGTAATCTTTTCTGCAAACGAAGTTATCTGAGACAATTATCTGAGACTGGCAAAATACATTAAAAGTATATTCAATCTGTGAGCTACCTAGAAAGCAGAAACAGAAGACAGAGCACTGAAGTTAAACTCCATCAGCATGGAGGAAATAGAGGTATAGCAAACGTTACAGATGACATTTTTTCCATTTGCATCTTACCTTCACATACAGCTCGTATCGTGCCTTGACTATTGGATTATTCAAGATACTAGTGGCAGTAAGAACACTCTCCCTTTTTATTTGTTCTCTGTAGGCCTAGGAAACAAATTTTACAGTGAGTAATCATCATACATCTAATTCCAACTGTCACACAAATTTGAATTCATGGTCGGTTTCTGTAAGGAAAATAATGAACATATTGCACCATGAAATGCTCATTATTAGCATTTGAGTCCAAACCACATAATAAGCTCAGTTAAGCCTGGTAGTATTTATAGTTTGTTGCTTTAGCTCGATCAAAAGATATATTCACATCTTGCTTATATAATGAACTACAACCATGCACCTGTCTACAACCAGTTACCTGTTCTCATCTACAGATAACATGCATGCTTTTCCATCACAGCCTAACATATTGTTGAAGATGTCCCTGCTTATTTGTGGGAGGGGGCGGGTGGGGTGGTGGTGTTGAACTAGATGACCTTTAAAGGTCCCTTCCAACCCAAACCATATGATTCTACGATATTCCATAATCACAGAAGCTCATATATAAACAAAACATTACTTTGGCAATCTTGCTTACTATGACAACTGATTTTTTTCCACTCATGTTACTCTTTGAGCCCTTCTACCAATCTTAAAAGTGTGTCATTATAAATTGTAACAGGGACCAATTCCACTCTACTGCCAATTCTAAACTGCTCTCACTTTTCTTCAAATTAAAAAGATAATAGCCAAGCAAAACAAAGACACCAGGCTTGTTATCTTGCTGGAAACATATGTATTATGTTTTACAATTTGAGTAACAAAAATCTTTCCAACGCGTAATGGCAGTAAAAAAGATTCCAATAAAATAAAAAAGTCATTCCTAGTAACCTTCTCAGGACTTACTACTGTCAGCTATTAAGCACACCAACATTTCATTAATTGGGGGTGCTTAAGCGCTGGCTACTTCATGAGACGTTATGTTTACAAAGTGTAACAAGGACATTTGAGCTTTCTAGAGAACAAGTAATACCAACAAGAACTTAGAAATTACTTGCACCGAGTACCATAACACTTCTCACCTGCTATGAGATTATGCTTGCTTTTTTTTTTTTTTTTTTAAATATTATGTCATATCTTACTTGTTTTCCTTTTGTGTGATCAGGAGATTTTAAGTGCTGCTGAACAGAACTGTGTAATGCGGGAACATACACGCTGCAAGCACTGCAGTGAACAGTCTCAACTTTCATCATATGGTCATCAGCAGTAACCCCTGCCAAAGAAGATGCAACAAATCATTAACACAAAATGTGTTGTTCTAGGGAAATGGAAGAGGGGATTGGTTGTTTTATACCAGAAAATCAGAGCTCTGAGTTCTTAAACATCTCAAACAACCACAGGGAAGTATTCACCCAAATTCAGGCATCAAAATTGGGCTCTCTGAAGGCAATGTTGAAGAAGGATGTTTTTCACTTGGATACTCCAACTCCTTTTCTCCACAGACTATATATAGAGACCCAGGCAATTATGTTTGCTGCCTGAGGTTATGATACATGAACACCTACCTGCCTAAATAGAGGGAAATAAAAATGATACAACAATCAAATTGAACTATTTAATGTACAAAAATGCTATCTCTTTAAAATCAAGAGTAACTAATATCCTTAATAATACATATTTTGATACAAGAAACAAACAAAGCTTCACCAAAGCAGTTGGATTTACCTTACTCCTCATAAGAAAAACTAATTTATTCCCTTGCCTCCCCTCACCACCAGGAAGAAGCACATGAATCTAATTCCTCTTGCAAATTTAAATATTAGCTTGCCAACAGAACATTCCGATCACAAAGGCAAACAGGCCCTCCAGTACTTAAGGAAAGTACACAAAAAGAATTCGGGATATTCTTAAGATGTTGGCTATATCCGTTTTTAAGTAGCTTTTAGCATTTAAATTTGAATTAAGGTAATATCGAAATACAGTTATTGCCTAAAGTAAAGGTACTCAAAAGATGTCACCTCTGGCTCTAGCACATCTTTTGAAAGTCCTCGAGCAAAGGATGCAGTGGAAGGATATGGCACAGCAAGGCAGAGACACACAAAATGCTCCAGAAAACTGCCTGTAGGGCAGCCAAGGGAAAAAATATTCAGGGCAAGATGCATCTTGGGTAGCCAAGAAAGTGCTCAAACTCCTCCTTTTGTCAGCGTCCCTCAAAACCACAGCAACTATCCCTTACATTATCTAGATCCTTGCCATCATATTTGGCCATTATCACCTTACTGCTTTATTACATGCTCTCTTTCAATCTATCTGCATCCACCTGTTGCCACTCCTCACGCATTATACTGAGCAGGACTGTGGCAAAGCCCACATAATTCTGTTTTTCAAGTACCTAGCACAATGTTCTCTTACTTTCTGACAAGGCTACCTGAATAGCAAACATAAATAAGGTTTGCTATCTCCCACTGTGCTTACATGCCACATTATATCAGAAATGAAGCAAGGAATCCCAACCAGGTACAGAAAAGGTGTGAAAACTAATCATTTTAATCCAAACATTTTATCAGATTCAAAGAATGAAAGGAGAAAAGGACAAGCAGAGCTCCACAGTATGCACTTTCACATAAAAAGCATTACTCACCTTCCATTATATCTTTTTCAGCAGCTTGAGCATTTTCCGTTTGGTTACTTGTCTGTTGCTTACGCATAGCTGTCTTCTTGAATTTATTCACCATACACTCCTACAGAGAATCAGAAAAAAAAAATTAATACACTTGTTGTCCGATTGTTTATATACCAATAGGCACCTATATTTAAAATATTACTCAGACTAGCTCTGTAATAAATAGCAATTAATTGTTGTTCCTTCTTAAGGCAGTACTTTTAATTGTAGAAGTAACTATTTTACAGACTCTGAATTTGTTTCAACTTTTAGTAATATGTGCTGTGTCAAGTCATCTGCAAAAGAAGTAACGATGATAAATTAAGCATATTTTGAAGACAAATGGTAAACTGTAACTACATTCTAATGTAAAAGTATTATATAAATCAAAAAAATCAGTTGTCTTACATGAAGAAATTCCATCACTACTTTGTCAAATTTGGTTTGCTTCTGGATATGATCCAATGTTTCCTGGTGAGCTGCACTCTCCAGATGTGACTCAATTTCTTTTTCTTCAAATGTTCGAAACTTGCAAAATGAGCAAGTAAATGCCATTCTATCAAGAGAAATACATTAAATAATATTACCATTAAAGAAACATTCTTCCCTCTCTCCGCAAGACTATGAGGACTTGACAAATCTAATCAGAAAAGGAATGGGAAAAGTGTTCTATGAAGAAGCCTAAGTGAAAAAGAAAAGAAAAAAAAATCCAGTATTTTACCATTATGAAGGGTAACTGCTACAAGAACCAAATATAAATCAGGCCAGTCTCAGAGTAATGAATTATCTATGCAGAAGATGAAGACTGCTGAAATCAGAAGCTAGCCGTTTAAAAGCCACATAATTCTGAGTATATCTATCACAGCTTTCTAGTTTGTGTCACCTTTTGTAGTACTTCTCACAGTCAAGCCAGTCCACGATTTCCTAACTACAAATAGTCAGAAGAATTCATTTAAAGCTCATTTTCCATACAAAAACTATACAATCTTTATAAGGAAACACGGCCTCCTCAGTACAATGAAGAAAAGGCACTAATGCTATGATCATATACTGCACTGACATAGAACAGTTTTGTAGAGTGCTGGCCACTAGCCCGCTTGGCTGTGGCAAGACTAAGAAAAGTTACAGAACTATCCACTTATTTTTGCTACAAAATAGCTCACCGTACACAGAAATTGACTTTAGTCTGGTTTTGTAACAGCTTATTAAGTCAGCATGAATATATATTTAACTGAAATATATACTTCAGAAGCAGTACCATTCTATGCTGCTTCTCAAGTGTGCACTGATGCACCTGTGGAGAAGAAGGGGTTAGGAAATTTTCTGATACAGCAGAGGTCCAGTGAAACATCCAGTCTTCTAAGCCACAGGATTTGGGTGCTGGGTTTTGGTTGGAGTTTTTTTGGTTTGGGTTAGTTTTTTTGGTTTTGTTTTGGGGGTGAGGGGATTTGGGGGTGGCAGGTTTTTTGGTCATTTCTTACTTGCGTTTTATTTTCCTAAAATCAGTCCAATGGGTCTTTCAGGAAAGAAGACATGTTCTTACAGAAGGATAAAAGGGAAGAAAAAACACTGCACACGAGACAGAAGTTATAGCACAAACCTGTATCCATCACCGTATTTTTCACTGTTTTTTTCCCTTCTACGCCTTTGCTTCTCTCTTCTGGCCTCAATTCGCCGCTTTTCTTCTTCCTCACTTTTAACTTCTCCTTTGCCATCTTAACATACAGTAGAAGGATTTTAAAATGTTATGTTCCAAAAAAAAAAAAAAAAAGAAAAAAACGAAAAAAAAAGTAAAAGTATGTCTTCCCTGTCTCCTCCACAAACACCTCAAAATGCAGAGAAAGACCCTATACCAAAGTGGTTCAATGGCTTCTTTAAATGCCATAGAAGTTTTGCTTTGTTTTCCTCCTCTAAAGACAACCAATTTAAACATTTGCTTCCAACAATGCAAACTTAGTAGTTTAGGGGTTACGCTCTAGATTACACTCATAAAAGTAAGGAAATTCAGAGTTAAAAGTAAACCCCACCCTGTTATGCCTAGTTATTAAAGGCCTCTTCAAGTAAGCAACCAAGGAAGGGAACTGGTGGTGCATGGGGAGAAACACATTATTTAAAACTCTCCATGGTTTTAGAGCACCATTACTACATAAAAAGAAAGTATCTAAAGCTCTTCTGCTGAAAAGGTAGTTTCCAAAACCAAAAGCAAAGGTTCTCATAAAGGAGACATGGCAGTGTTTCATTAAGGTATGGTACTCAACCCAACAACTTTATTATTTTCCCCCACTAGACTGCACTTGATTTCACAGAAAAACGTTCCAAAGATTTTCAGCTGAAGAAATAAACCAGTGAAGGAAGAACCAGCGGGGGGGGGGGGGGGGGGGGAGAAAAAACCCACACACAACAAAAACCTAACCAAACCTTCAAAGAACTTCATTAAATTATCACCTGGCATGTAAGTAAGAGTGCAACCAAATAAATGACTAGAAAGTAGTTATGCAACATGAAAGACTTCTAAGGACATTGACTTTCTGCATAAGTGTACTTATGTTTGCCTTTCCTATGTCTGCTTTAAAAGCCTATGGACAAAGGGAAATAATTAGAATATTATTCAGTGAGTAGTTTTAGAGCAGGAAAAAGAGGATCACTTAGTTTTCTTTTGCAGTTCAACCTTAGGAGAGAGGTCAGTCTCCATGAAATCCACCTCCATCCAAACAGCAACAGAAAGGAACATACAGCAGCATAATGAAAAAAAAAAAAAAAAAAAAAAAAAAAAAAGACTTGCAAAAAGCTCTGTGGGTCTAGAAGTGTCACTGAGTACTGAAAACATTTCCACTGACTATGAACTTACACTTCATTCCTGATTACCCCAAGGTTTTTCATTTTGTAGCACAGAGTTTCAAAAATTACTCTGATCCGGAGAGGAGAAAAACTCCTATCCAAAAGATTATTTTTTTTTAAATTCGATTTGAAAACAAAAAACTACCCCCCACCCAAAGAGGCAATTCCCATTACTGATCTCAGGATTTAAATTTCACTTAGTGCCTTACCACCAACCCTGGAAACGTGCAAAGGATCACTTGTTTTACTGCTGTAAAAATCATCTAGTATGACATTCTGTGGAGTGAAGCAGCCTATATCTTACCCCTCAAGCTCAGAAATTTAAGTGTCCGTCCTGTAACAAGCTGGGGAATGGAAGCCTGAATCTACATATAAACTGGGACTCCCCAGTGGGGCTCCCACTTTCCTTCAGTGCACTTAGGCAAACTTTTAAAAATGAAAACCCACACAATTAAAAAAAATTTAAAAAAAATTAAAAATTACTACTATTTCAAGAAAAGAAACTCTAATCAGTTGGCTGCAAACTTCCAGCACTCCTTACCATCAGATTAGACTACATACGCAACAGGGCAGCACATAAGGGAAAGGGGACTAAAAATAGTTTCAGCCTTAACACTGGATTTCTTTGTGTATATGTTTGAAATCACTATAGTTAATACACACTTTAACTGATTTTATGTAAACTAATAATTAACCTGTTTCATTAAGACTGCACATGACAGACGACGTGTTCTTGAGAGCAGCTCTCTGAGTTAACTAAATCCACTTATAAAAGTGACTCACCTAGGATTTAAGGGTGAGGTTGATCAGCTAGTGGGATAAATAATAGGCTACAGGTGAGGAACCGGTGGGATAAACAACATTTAAGCAATGGAATGGCAGTAAGTATAGAAGACCACTTGCATTAATTTCACAAAAATTAAAACAAGTCAAACAACAACAACATACAGAGATGACGGAAAGCAGAGAGACAATAAGCATATAAAGAACAAAACAAGTGATGGATGGATGGTACAATCATCCTCTCCATGGCCTAAATTTATACACTCTTTAAAAATAAGAGTCACACTACTCAATAACTATCAGAGGTCATACATACAGGCTTACTAAATCTATTCACTCAAAGTCACACAAATACAATACCTACAATACCTTACCTGACAAAGCAAACTGACTTACCTCCAAAAGTCTGATATCCAAGATCGTAAGCATCTCTTGTAAAGTCTTCATATATAACAACTGCACCACTTGTGTCCACTTCAATTTCCTAATAAAGTCAAAGCCATCAATTTTGTAAGAAAAACCCAACAAAACAATGCCATTCTAAATCCAGAAAAAGACAGTGCAAATTACTTTATTTCCAATAATCTCTTACTTGCTATTTTTATCAAATGTGACAATGGAAGAAAGCAAATTGACTATCTAGTTAGACTCAGTGTACAAATATTTCAAGCCATGAGTTTCTCCTTAATGCCTTTAAGTCTTTGTGAATTAGTTGCACAACCAAAATTCTCGCTGCCTTCCACATAAATATTCTGACTTCCAATTCAGACTTTTAAATATTTAGTTGAGAATATGTTAGTACCTCCACTCAAAAAGGAAAATATCATTCCAGTCTTTCAACATGGAACCAAGATATATATATACAGGCTTCGTTTACTAATCACATTCTTTCGTATTGTTGCAACTGATCTTTCTGTAGGTGGGAACTAATCCTTGTACCCTATCAGAGAACACCTGTTAACTCTGGTTCTTTTTTTATTTACCCTCTCTCCTTGATGTGTCTTAGGTCTTATCTGTTCTTCCTCACTGCTGTTTAGTAATCTCCCTGTCATTTTGTACTAAATTTCTCAACACACCCAAGAAGGTCATAGGTGTATGAATTCAAACTGACTACCTATGACAACATGAGAAGTGTTCATATGACAGCTCTCCATGTGTTACAAGAATAGGTAGGGTCTACAAATACACTTTAAAATTCATTTTCCAGGCTACCTGCACAAGCTATATCTTTCACTCAAAATCAGTAAGATTTCAGGCTGCCACCAAAATAAGACAGTTTTAGATAAAGTGAAGAAAAACAATTAAGTTTAGAAAAACTTATATAGTTAAGTGCTTAATTTTTATAACCCTAGCTTAATAATTATTCATCTTAAGGTATACTGTACAAACTTCTCAAAGAATCACAAACATTTTCCAATTCTGCGAATCTTTACCTCTATAGTAGAATCCTGGAAAGATGTCTTCATGTCTATAAACATAAAATGAGGAAGAAATAAATAATGCAAAAGTGCTGTCACTGTCAATTCATTTTAAGGCAGTAAGATATTTAGGAAAAAAAATTCAGCTTGTTATGCAGCTAGGACAGTCTACATCTACAATTTATCATATTTTAGTAATAATACTAAATGTAAAATCAGTTATCCTTAGCAATATAAACTAAATAGTCTTCTAGAAGCAATCACCTGGATCTAACTCCACAAAACAAGAAAGTCAAGACTGAAAGGACAATATAGTTTTGAGATATATTTTCATACATATGTTGTATACCGATTGCATCCAATTTTCTGTTAGTTGTTACCCACTTTTTAGTTTTCAACTACATGATATTGCTTAGAGCACCTTTCAGTTCAAGTCTCAGAAAATTGTACTAAGCCACCCAACAGTTTCCTCCCCCCAATCTCGGAGCCACAGGACACGTTGATTAAAAGTGCATTCTAGCAGGCACTATGTACTCCACTTCTTAAAGTAACTTCAGTATCATGTAGTACATTGGTCCTCGGATTGTGGAAATCAGTGAGGGGCAACAGGTAATAAACTAGAAGTGCTCTGTCTGAAGGTAGTTTAGAAGAGGAGAACCTACAAAAGTGCTGGAAGAAGAGCTAAGAGGCAGACCTTTGAGATGCAAGTCTTTGATATACCTGGATGTGTATTTTACAGACCCATTTCATCACAACAAAGCTGGTGAGTCCAGCAATAACGTTCCCTATACAAAAGGCAGAGGAACATGTTCTATATACCCAGTGCCTGAAATTTTTACAGTACTCTTGAAGTTAAAGGAACAGTTTTGTAGTACACAGTAGTGTAACTAGAATTACAAAAATCAAAAATAAAATTTTCACGTGGAAGTTTCTGCCAAGTCTGTGCATTTACCTTACAAGCTTTGAGCTAAAGTAATTTTAAACATTTTTCAGGTGTGATTTGAAACCAAACTACATAAAACACTGCAGATCTAAATCACTGAGGAAATTACAAGCACAAAAAACTAAAATTTGACTGCTGTACATGCCATTCATAATATTTAATACTCAAGTTTACATTCCCCCAAAGCAAGTAATTTATTCAAACCTCATTAGTGATTTTTTCTCCAGCTTTAAGTATCAAAATTATTAGAGTTGTAGGACATCTTTAGGTAAGTTAAACAAACCAATCACCACTAATACCGTGGTACCGGCCGCACCTCAAATACTGTGTTCAGTTTTGGGCCCCTCACTACAAGAAGGTCATTGAGATGCTGGAGCGTGTCCAGAGAAGGGCAACGAGGCTGGTGAAGGGTCTGGAGAACAAGTCTGATGAGGAGCGGCTGAGGGAACTGGGGTTGTTTAGCCTGGAGAAAAGGAGGCTGAGGGGAGACCTCATCGCTCCCTACAACTACCTAAAAGGAGGTTGTAGCGAGGTGGGGGTCGGTCTCTTTTCCCAAGTAACAAGCGATAGGACAAGAGGAAATGGCCTCAAGTTGTGCCAGGGGAGGTTTAGATTGGACATGAGGAAAAATTTCTTTACTGAAAGAGTGGTTAAACATTGGAACAGGCTGCCCAGGGAAGTGGTTGAGTCCCCATCCCTGGAAGTATTTAAAAGATGCGTAGATGAGGCGCTTAGGGACATGGTTTAGTGGGCATGGGGGTGTTGGGTTGACGGTTGGACTCGATGATCTTAGAGGTCTTTTCCAACCTCAATGATTCTATGATTCTATGAATACCTTGCAATTTATATTTCCAGTTTATCTATCATACTTCCAGTTCTTCTCTTCATTATGGCATTTCATTTACAAGAAGGAACAATCACTCTCTGCCTTTCATAAATTATTCTGTAACAAATTTTCACCGTTTTCTCAGTTTGCCTCCCTTTCTCTCTCCTCTTCACCCACACCTTACGCCTTTATTTTAGCTGCATTGCAGTTGATGCACTACTTTTTATATCCATCAAAGCATTTGGACAGCAGGGCCCAGGCTCATGCAAGGGCACATTTTAAGGTTTGGGAGCAGTGCCCAGGCTCATGCAAGAGCACATTTTAATATTTGTCAGGCATCGTCACTTAAGGCAACCTGAGATCCGAAATTATTTTCTGTGGTGAAAATTTGCCTCCAGGAAGTATCACTATAAAGTCTGAATGAAATAGTCTTCAGCAGTGCATATTTAAACACATCAAAATATTCAATTTCATTCAGCAAATTATCTTTGCAGTAGAAAAGTTAGAAGAGTAAATTCATAAAATCTGTTGTGGAGTACTTCAAAGGTAGAAAATGAGGAATTACAAAACAGCACATACCGCCCTCATTCTGACTATTAAAACTAAATAATTCCCAATGAATAAAAAACCAGTAATTTTAACTTAAGAATTTTGGCACTTGTTACTTACTAGGTGATTTTTTCTGGCTCAGCTTCAAAATAGGTTTTGTCATTTTGGGTTTCTTGATAAATGTCCCACCAGGTTTGTTATATGGCTGTGGTATCATTTTTCTTTTTATTCCTCTTGCAGCAACTGCTGCAGGACTGGGTTTGTTATGATAGTCAACAACAATTCCAGGTCTGTGCATTCCTCCAAAGTCTCCCATATGCTGAAAATTTGTGAAATCAAGAGAAAGATATTAGTATATGAAATCAATAGAAATAAAACAATTACTTGGTACAATAAAACTGTGAACTAAGTAAAATCTGTGTTCTAGAGCAAAATGCAGGGGAAATTTAAGCTCCTAGTTTGATGTTGTGCTGTGCAATGGCTTTGTGGGTGTTTGTCCAGTAGAATGAATACGTATGTATAAACTGTGTTTCTGCTTATTCAGAACCATTGTCCAGACAATGAACATGTCTATCAGAGTTCATATCTCAGCCTAACGTCTTAGCTCCTCTCTTCAGATTCTCTAGATGATGAATGACTTCTCCCTCTGGGGAAAAAAAACAGAGCTAGCCAATCCAGTTTTCGACACTTTAGTCAGCAGTCATTTAAAAAAAAAAAAAAAGCAAGCTTCTTTATGCCAAATGGTTAGCAGTGATTTGAAAACCGAGTAAAGAAGGTTGTCCAGTGTTGAACAGCGATTAATTGAAGGAAGCTCATTCTTTCTTTTACTTATCTTTCCACTGAATTCAATAAATTCAGAGTTTAAAAGTTGGGCCTGGAGGGAACGATACAAAAACATGGCAGCAATAAGAATGAAAATTCAGTTGAAAGACTAAACCTTTCTATTATTTCTAAAATGCTGTACAGTCATTTGTGGACACTTGTTTATGAAAGTTACCTCTCTGAAGGCATGGAATAAATGAGTAATCTGAAGAGGGAGAATTTAGGTAGTTGCAATATTTTCAAAAGCACTAACATACTTCTTAATATTAACTCAATTATTTAATTAATAAAGGGCAGAAGAGAGCCCACTGACTGGATGGGTGACTTGGATAAGCAGAAATATTTGTATTGCCATGGGAAGAGAATTAGTATTATACTATCAAAGTTAAAAGAACATAAAAATAACTTCAACATACTTTGTGAAAAGTATGACTTTTTTTTTAAGCAAATTTTAAATGACAGACAGAATGTACCAAAACAGGCACTTTTCTTAATCAGAAGTCCATGCACAAGATATCCATGTTAATTTATTTAGTTGAGATAGTTATAGAACTACCTAGCATGTACATTTACACTGTACACATATAAATTTGACATGAAGTATGCACTTGGATAATTTCAAGTTGTTGTTTTTTTTAAACAGTCTATCTATTAAAGGTGCAATGCATTTTACATATGGTAAGTAGTTTAGCCTTTACATTCTCCTTTATTACATAAAAGACTAAAAAGATAAATTTCAAAAGCAAAACAAAAACGAAATAAGGCTACTTGGTTGTAACTCTGCACAAAACTTTCAGATCTAGAGGAGTTCTGAAAGGATGGCATCCAAGCTTAAGAACTTAACACTTTCAACTTCACAAGCAGAGAAACATAAAGATTAGAATCTATTTCTCATACCATGCTACATGCTAGCTAGCAGTCATGTGCAAATCTGTGCTAAAATTTGAGTATGGCAACTATAGTATTCAAGAATGCTGCAAAGTAGACTTTCTGGAACAAAACCACCACACAATTCGGCATTTAAAAGACCCAGTAAAAAATAATCTTCCTCTACGCTTCAAGCTACAAACAAGCTCTATGGTTTAATATTAAAGAATTGCTTCCCAAAGAAACATGGCACACTTAAGAATTTTAAAAGATAAGTTACACCTAGAGGCATAGGCAGAAAAGTGTTCACTGAACTCTTCGTGCTTAAAAAAACAATCAGAATTGGGATTATAAAACCAAGATAAAGGGACACCATCAACTTAAAGTTAGTACTTCTCTCAGGATTTTATTTTATTCTCTTCTGTTGTATTTTTTCTTCCCCTAGCTCATTTAACCTCAAGCATTACTTCTCCAAACGGTGATCCACTATTTTGTGTACAGTTAGTGTTGCTGTTTCTTGGACATACAGTTTTTACATCCTACACTGGAAAGGAATCCACTGAAAAGGAGTTAGAACATAAGTCTTCAAAACAAAATGAATACAAGTAACAGGACTAGGCACACTATCTGGAAATTAATCTCAATTCTGTGAAAGACCCTGATTTCAAAGTTGATGATGCCCCTTTAACCATGCTTTAATTTTGAAAAAGAATCACTGTAACTGCTAACCACCCACCTTTGCCATTTCCTCCCCAACACCCTTCCAATACACAAGTCAGAGTAAGAATTAAGTTTAAAAGAAGACTTGATGTTTGATAAAGCATGTGTTCAACATATTAAAGAATTAGCTGAACTTTTACCTTTACAGGAAACAAAAACTACTCTAGCATTCACAACCTGGGTTTTATTTTTTGCTTATACATTGCACCTTTAACCTACTCAAAACTTCAAAAGACTTTGAATTAAACTTTTACAATATTCAAGAATTTCCCCACCAGCAGCAAAGATGCTAGTGTTTACAAGGAAAAATGCAAGTCCTTTTAATCCCTTTTAGACCAAACCTATTACTTTTATCTTCACCTTTCAAACAAAAGGAGAGATTTAACAAACCTTATCAACTAGTCTTCTATTACTCATTACTTTCAACAGAAAGAGGGACTAGGTTCTACTTGAAGACAGCTTCAAGGGGGTAAACAACATTGTCAACCATGATAGTTTGCTTGGACAAAAACCCCACACTGTACTGAACAGTGCATTCATTTTAAAGCAGTGGTCTTGAAAGGGTTTAAAAGAGTGTCTAGTGAAAAGAATCTGAAAAGATTCTGTACTTACTCCTCGGCCTCGGCCTCTGCCTGTTGATGGTCCTCCAAAAGCATCATAGTTTCTGCTTCCAAATCCACTTTCAGGATAAGCAGGCGTTCCTCTCCCCCGAGAGCCTACAGGTGCAGGCTTCATATGGGGTGAAGAAAAACTGCTGTAGGAAGAGTAACTCTCTCTTCCTCTGTCCTCCATAAACCCAGGCCTCAATTTTGAACGGGAGTAAGGTGCTTCCCAGCTAGACCCGCCCTGGTTTCTACCTCCGAAAGAGTCAAGGCTATTCCGGTAGGAGTTGTCAAATCGACCACCATAACTACCTCCGAAGCGGCTTTGTTCGGGTTCATTATAACCATAGCCAGATCTGTACAGATCTCGCCCACCCAGAGAAGACCCGGAGTCGTAAGACTCATAAGGTCCAAACCTGGAAAAGTTGCACAGTGAGGAGAAAAAAAAGTAAGCTTACTAATGTTATACATTTCAAAAGACAAGTTATCAGTTGACATTTATCAACTAAAATAAATTTATTACTATACTGGTCCGTACAGTTGTGTTATCATTTAATCTTGATTAGGGCTGGGCAAATCACACTATGACCAGATAGAAAGCTATCTGAGCCATTTTTGCTACAAATAATTCTAAAGTTCAGTATGCCTGAACTTTGTTCACTTAAAATTTTCAGCAACATTTATTTACTAAAACATTATTAGAGCCCAGCCCTAGTCTCACGAAAATAATCACCTACAGACATTCATAGGCTAGTCAAACTCTCCTTTCTTCAAAATCATGCCCTCATATTCTAACGGTTACACAGCAGTTAAAAGGCGGCTTAGTTATGAACTGAGGAAAAAAAAAAATCTTTTTGTTTTTTTAGTGGTACAGTTGTGAGTCTTAAACACCCCACAGTTCTAATCTTATAGGAAAAATACACGTGCTCTTCCACTCATATTTGTACTTTTTGAAAATTTTCTTCCCTGTAAAATTCAGTCTCCCAATCAAAGAGTTCATGATCTTCAGTGTATCCATCTTTCACTTGCAGACCATTAAGTCTAGCAACTTAGGATTTTGAAAGTCTACCCAATGCATGCACAGTGGACACGAAAACAGTCCCTGGAATTTCAGAGTAGAGTAACAAGGAGCTGAAATCTTTAGTTATTTACCAAGACTTTGCTTTGCCTCAGGGGGAGTGTCAGGCTAGAAATCATGGATATTGTAACCACTTGGAAGGGAAACACATTAGTGTCCCTGCAGGGTTATAATAGGGTGATTCAGCAGGAGTTGGGAAAGACAACCCCTTGACTGATAAAATATAAACTAAAACAGACTCAGATTACTAACTGTATCTATAGTAAACTGAATGCCTTCATTTTAAAATACGTTAGTCTCAAAAGACCCAAAGCTACACAGAAAATGACACTGTCTACAGAAAGAGCCCATGCACAATATTAACGTTACATGGCAAGAGACATTTCGGTGTTCAAGTAGTCATTCAACCTCAATCATATGCAGATTACTATATGGTAGGTACAGCTCATTCCTGAAACTCTGCTCAGACTTTTAAGTCAATCTTAATGTTCATCATTAAACAAATTATACTTAACTAAAGTGTTTAACAGAACCGTGCAGCAACACACACCACTTCTCCAGCCTCCCTACTTAGTACTGTCCTTGCCCAGTGGCACCACAGTGACTACAGACAAGAATCATACAGTAGTCTGGCCACAGCCAGACAAGAATTCAAGGGCGCACACAAGAAAACCATCAGATTATCTAAATTTTCTTCACATTTTGTTTCCTCCAAGATAGAATCGCTACTCTGAAAAGCATGCTTCTTTGAATACGATATTAAGACCTAAATCAAATCAGCTGCTCCCTACTGTTTTTATCTGAAAGAGCAACAGTAATAGTATCCTAGCATTAAATACACAACTTTAAGACCACTGCATCAGGATTTTTATTTTTAGACCAATCCATCTTACAAAGCAGCCCAGAACATGCACACAGTTTTGAGAGTAATCAGTACCTGCCAATGAAATAATCTGGACATGACTTTCAGATTCAATACCAAGATCATTTGAGCACTGCACATTCAAACCAAAGAACACATACCCTAAATGTTCCTTGAAAACGGAATGTTGATAGATTCAGTCTAAGGCACTAAACCAGTTAGGTCGTCTGCTATGTCAGAAATGGTACGTCAGGCCAATCAGTTACAAATTGCTAGCCATTACTGAAAAATAAAACTTTTTCCATTTTCATTCAAAGACGCATTGTTTCACTGTCAAACTTTTCCACAAAAATGCTGATTATTACAAGAATCTAGCTCTTACAGTTTAGTATTTGCCAGTATTTATCGACCATGAAGACTCAGAACGGAAGTGTTCATACAAAATCGTAACAACATGCCTCAGGAACACTTAAGTTAGAAGACACAATGATTTAAACTTAAATTGGATTTGATCAATTCTTGGGGACAACTGAAGGATTATTTTACCTGTTACCACCACCACCACCTCCTCCGCCTCCACCTCCATGACTCTCCATCCCATAGGATTGGTTAAGGTAAGAGTCCATGGATCGTGGGCCACCATAGCCTCCATGCCCATAATCACGGTCCATGTCTAAAAAAAGAGCAGAAAAATGTTTATAAAGAAAGCAAGCAAGGAGTCTTATTAAGTAATCTAGTTTAAATTCTTAAGTAAAAAGTTTACTCTTTGCCACAGTGCTTACAAACAAAATACAAAACTGCCAGTTGCAAACCAATTTCGACACTGTGCTTAGGGAAGCCGTGTGTCTTTTGTCATTATCTCAGCACCTCTTAACTGAAATCCAGTTCATATTTTTTCCCAGTAGTGGATAACTCAGGATTATTGTTCCATCAGCTGGAATTCAGACGCAAGTTAAATTAAGAGAATTAAATTGAGAAGCCCGATGTAGAATATGTCAGAAGTTAGTGGAGAATTAAGACCACTTCCCTCCCTTTAATAATACACACAGCTCACAAGCATCTTTCTCTATCCAACACCACAAGAAACCTTCACTCACATTGACCTTGGGTCAAGGTTACAAGGAGTCATGCTGCAGTGCAGACTCTGTATACCGGCTACAGTCAAACAAAAGAACTTTCTCCGATCTAGCACAAACAAAAATCCACCCAAACCAGCACTGAGTTGCAGTTCACTAACTGCACTAAGATGTTGGTATTTCATAGCTGAACCGATGCCACTTCGCGACATCTTTATATCTTGTATTGAAGTCTGGCAAAAGAACCAACTTCTTCCTCAACACTGGAAGTCCTGTGTAAAAGTTCTGGTTAAATAACCACTCATGAATTCAAAGCACTAAAACAGGGTCGTAGATCTGGGTAACAAGTGTGATCCACTGTCTTCCTGTAGCATACACAATTTGCACTTCACTGGCATTCTAGCGACCAAAACTGCTTCCCGGTACCAACCAACACTAACTTTTAAATACAAAGAAAGCCTGGGAAGTCAAGCCTCACAGAAAAGGTAACGCAGAGATGGAAAACACAGTGAACAATTCTGCAAATGGTATCGAGCTGACTGTATCACTTTTACACAGATGTTCTTAGCATGCCTGAATAGAGTCTCCAACAAATTACAATCTCCTGCTGATTTTTCTTCTGATGATGATCATAGGTACTTTCTAAAAAAATAAAGATGATACTTCAGAAACAAAAAAAAAAAAACTTTGAACATGGAGGTCACACTGCACCTTTCCATATTCCGAACATACGATAAAGATTCTGCAGCAAAGCACAAAAAACCCTTTTCAGAATACTAATCATGTAGCACCACACAGCATCAACTTAAACTGCAAAAAGTTACTCTTTAAAGAAATGGCTGAGCCTTCTAATAGAAGCATCTAATATTCCTCTCTGGTGTGACTGAATGATCTACCACCTAATCCAGTGGAATACCGCCAAGACCACCTACATAAAGATGCAGGCCACTAAGAAGAGTAAGGTAGTCAATAAAATAAATTCAGTTTCACAGAAATTAAGGTTAGATGATCCCATGGTCAATCTCAGATACAAGGTTGGTTGGTTGTTTTTTTTTTTAAATATACTATATCTAATCAAAAAGACACTGACATTCTGAAAACTGAAATATCTGACCTGAAAGCACCCAATAATTTACCTTAATTTCACCTGCTCCCTATTATCTACAGACCCTGAGATGGCACAAAAGTAATTAGGTTAAGAGTTGAAGAGGTGAATCAAATCATTCAACAAGGAAGAACATAACATACTGTCAAGATCCCTGCCACGGCAATCCAATTCTATTACAGTGTAGTAAGTAGTGACCAGTGTTCTCCATATGCCAGAAGTTCACTAGTGGGAAAAACACAGAAACATTCACACACAAAAGAACTCTTCCAAAAAAATGGTGTGAAGCATCATTTTGAAATATTTAGACTGAAATTTTTAGCGTGAAAGCAAATACTAGAATATGTTTTACAATCACAGGATAACCTCTGACATCCACTTTTGCTCAACACTCTCCTTACTCATCCACAGTTCATGTTATCTAGCATCAGCAGTCTCGCTGTAGAGCTATGCCAGTCCCTAAATCCTCAAATCACTGACTCTAGGACATCACCACCTCCTCCCTAACAGTGAACAACTCACCCTTTCCAGACTCATTGCACTGCATTTACCCACATTATAATAAACCTTTTCAAACATGAGCGTAACAGGGGATACAAAAGGTCCAAAGAAGTGAAGAGGGATGATTACTTGCGTGATTTTCTACTACAAGCAACTGGAGGTAGCAAATGAAACTTATAAAATAACAAGCTAAAAAGTTATTTGGATCCTTTTTCACAAAACAGATTAAGTCCTGGAACTGCTCTGTAACAAGAAGTTTCTTAAATCCATGTAAATTTTTAGTAAGAAATTGGATAAATCCACTGACAAGAAATTCAAAGGATGTCAAACACAAAGACTATCTCTCTGGTTCACAAAGTCCCCAAGCTGCAAATGAGTGAAGGCATATAAATACACCGAAGGAGTACTTGTACTATTCCTTCCACATCTCCAAACGGATAGTGACATACAGGATATTGGTGAGGTGGGACAGACACATCTTTGACCTGACCTAACGAAGGTGATCTTATGATCTCCTTCTGACTATTTCATTAACTGTTCCAGATTGCCGAGCAGTTAACCTATCATTCTAACCAATGGCCTCCTGGTTCAGTCATTTTGTCAGCTGCAAACTTTACCAAAGATTTATAGATTTTACACTTCATGCCCAGAGCCTGACAGAGATACTGCATTCAAATTAAGAAGTGCAGTATTTCTTCAGGCATTAAGCTTTTCTTTACTCTGAAAGTCTGTTCTCCAGATAGGCTTTATCCTAAAAAGGTGGAAAACATGTAAGACGACAGTAAATGTTCACTTAGGTGAACGAAAATAAAAGGATTTCAATTTTTGAATGTAGTAGCTGAATAATAATCACTTGCACAGCTCCAGTTATTACAATCTGAAGGTAAATAGCTTATTAGTTGACAAACCTCACAACCGCAGACATCAAAATCAATTTGCACTGGCCTCTTTCACACTTTTGATTCTTCTTCTACTAACTAAAGCAAGACAGATGGACATGGAGCATTAAAAAAAGCTGTATCTGCACAGAACAGTTTCCTCTGCCTGTAGCCTGCTCCCTGTTCACTGTTACGTTAGCTCTGGCTGTCACCACCAGTGGCGATAAGCAGAAGTCGCCTGCCTGTGCAAACTATTGAGACTAAATGTGAAATTGTTTCACATGCTAAAAGAACATGTGCTTAAGCACTAGAGAAAAACCACCAGGAATTGTATTGCAGTGTCTCAAACTGAAAATTCAGAAGTGTAGTACTTCATTTAAGTTTAAATAGTAACTGTTTATCAGAGAAGCCTTTGAAGAAATATTGTATCTGCCTATCTATGAATACTACAGAGTGAAAAAGAGAAGGGGGGGGGGGGGAAGTGGTTCATATTTGCTCCTGAAGTATAAAAATGAAAGAGTAAATCTCTGAACTGATGAAGTCACTGATACAGTATCTGAAACGAAGAGTTTGTTGAAGGAATAAATCAGACTTAGGTATCTGCAGCCTCTTGCATAAATACGGTGTGGATGAACGAGCTGTTGAACTAAAGTACAGAAATAGAATTGCAAAGAACAATCTCACTTTTCATTTCTAGACCATACTTAAAGTCTACTGGGGTAGGGGAGAGAAGAGTTATGTCAAAGGGGAAAAAAAAAATATTACCTCCAAAGTAAAAAAGAATGGGACACTAAAAGACAAGTTCAATTTATAAATTAAAATGTTACTGTGTATGTATTCCTTCAGATTAAAAAAAAAAAAAAAAGAAAAGCCGTATCTGGTGGAGAGATCATTTAAAATAGCTGCAAAATAAATCTCAATAGCCAGCAAAGAAAAATAAAATTTTCCTTAGGAAAAGAACTAGGAAGTTAAACATATAGTAGATAAGACTCAGAATCCCTTGGTACAAAGGACTCCATTTAAAAGAAAAGGCTTAAGATCAGAGAACATTGAAATCATATTCACAGCACAAAGAAACAAAATCATTTTCAATAGTGTTCTCCATGTGGAGCATATGAAAAGGCTAGGGAGATGAGAAAGGAGAAAGATCTTGCAGTAATAAATAATAAATGAAAAAAAATAAACTTCAATAAAATAAAAATAACCTTTAAACAATAAAAAAACAGAAGTATCAGCTTGAAACAAGCTAAATTTCCCTATATTTTAAATTCATAATCCAGAACGACTACAACAAGCTTAAGGATCCATCGTGCAATAGTAAGCACATTACATTTTTCATAACACCATGCCTGCTTTAAGATCACAACCTTGTCGTTAGACACAGAAGTTTTAACACAACATTGAGTACCATGCAAAACAAGGAACCAATCCAAGAATGTAGATGAGTTTTAGGAATAGCAGCAAAAGCCATTTCCCCTTCCAGATTAAAAGGACAATAGTTACAGTAATGAAAATATTAACATGAATAGTTAATAATAATATTAACAGAAATATTAACAGAAATATTAACAGAAATATTAACAGAAATATTAACAGAAATATTAACAGAAATATTAACAGAAATATTAACAGAAATATTAACAGAAATATTAACAGAAATATTAACAGAAATATTAACAGAAATATTAACAGAAATATTAACAGAAATATTAACAGAAATATTAACAGAAATATTAACAGAAATATTAACAGAAATATTAACAGAAATAAGTTATTCTACAGGCCATGTCATCTCTGTCTCAAACCAAGTCATCAGCAAGGGACAATGGTGGAATCACAGCTGTCATCAGCCATCCAACGAAAAGTGCTTCACACTGGCTGAAAGTTTCCAACAGGAAGAACCTTGCCAAGAACACAAATGAGAACTGGGCAAAGAACTCTCAACATCCGTCCTCTATTGCCATCTACTGGACCCCTACAACATAGCCTTTAGCCCACTGTACAGAATCGGGGAAAGACAAAGCTTTATGCATGCCTTACTAATGTACATACAATGCATAAACATTAGTGTTAAACATTTCAAGCTGTATACATCATAATTAAACCTTGTTTAATAATTATGAATAATAGAAAGCTTAATTATCACAATGAAAACTATTATTACAGAGGTACATGAAAGTAACAATCTAACTGTACAACATACATTTAATCAGTTACTTCCCATAGGACAACCCTGGATTCACTTTAATACTACTGTCATCAGATCTCAGAAAAGCAGATTCTGGTTAACGGCTACAGAGAATATTCCAATAAGATACTTAAACTGCCACTTAAGAAGAACCTTTTCTACCAAAAATCTAAAGGACATTTAAGTATGAATCAATACAGAAGATTAAAAAACAGGGCCGTAGCTTTAATTTATTTATTTTACTATGAAGAAAGATAAATGCAAAATAGTATCACTGGCAAAAAAGCTAAGACTCAAGGAACGTATCATAAAAATTATCATACTGCAATCAAAGATGCGTCTGTAATCCAACGTGTTATTTCTGTGTAACAGCCAGCAAGAGTATCAAGAGATCCAACAGCAAACACTTATTTGATGACATCTGTAAATGAAGCTTGGGTACAGTTAACGATAAAGTTTTTATATTAACATCCTTTTAGTACTTGCTTGCATGCTGGCAAGAGATGTCAAATCATTTCTTGAGTCTTACTAAACTCATAACCTTAATCATCTTACAAAAATATGTGCATTCCTTTTTGTTGTATCTGTGGTATTTTTGATAGTGTAAAAACAAGAGCTGGCTTTTGCTGTATCACATTTACTTTATATGCTTTCTATATTCCTTTCCAAAGTCTTAGTTAAAGTAAACTTTTTTTAAAAAAAAAATAAAAATCAAGCAGTTCCAGGTTCTGTTTTTTCCATGTCTGTATAAAAGGGGGAAACATCCTCTTTTCAATAAAAGTAGTAAGAATCAAATACAGTAGTCCGTAAGAAAACAAAACACTGATTTATGCAAAAAGCATCATCATAAGTCTGTATTCCACCCCCATCCCCACTCCTTGATCTAACAATTTTGATTTGGAACGTGCAGGAGTTCATGTTGACATGCCCAAGATGAAAATCAAGTCTCACTCCCAGCCAGTTACAACTCCTCCAGAAAACAACATGTGCAGTCAAACCACGTTACGTACTTTTAATAACCCGTTTGTTTTTTGTTTTTGTCAACACTGACTGTTCAGCCCCAACGCTTTTTACAGGTTAGACGTATTTATAGCTCATACCTGAGACTGACCCACTGGGCATGTTCACACCACAATGCATGGGGGTATCTGGGAATCTCCAATCTCTGTCTTCAGCTGGAGAGGATGGGTCAGTGAGAATGACTTAGTGCTTAGCAAGAGCTGGAGGGGAGAGACAGGGAGCCGCAACAAGAGGCGGCTCTCTCTCCTGTCGGATCTCCAGTCTCCTGACACGACCCCCTCACGGAGCTCGCCCCGAGCTCCCCCCGTCTCTGCCCGCGCCGCCCCCGCCCCCCGCCTCCCCCTCGCCCCCCGCTCTCCCCGCGCCCCAGGGCGCCTCGCCCCGCGGAGGGCCGCCCCCGCCCGCGCCGCCCGCCCGCCCGCGCCGCCCCCCGGGAGGGCCCTCCTCCCGCGCAGCCCTCCCGCCGCCGGCCGCCGCCGCAGCTCCCCCGACCCGGGAGGAGCGGCGAGGAGGAGGACGAGGAGGTGGATGAGGGGGACTGCGTCCTGAGCGGAACAAAGCAGCCGCTGCCATTTTGAGACGCGGCCGGGCCCCGCGGCGGCAGCGGTGGCGGCGGCCGGGCCCTACCCTTGCTCTGGGGGTGCGCCCTCACCTTCCCCGTAGTCCATGGCGGCGGCGGCGGCGGGCCCTGCTCCCCTGGACGGCTGACGGCCGCAGCAACGCGGCGGCGGCTCCGGCTTCTCTCAATGGCGCCTTCCACCACAACGAGGCGAGGCGGGACCTGTGCGCGGCAGCGCGGCCACGACGCGCGGCGATTGGCCCGGGCGCCGCGTCACGTGAGCAGACCGGCCTGCAAGGAGAAGGGGCCCGGGACCGGCGGCGACGCTGCGTGAAGCGCTGGCGCAGGGTGCCCGGATCGGCTGTGTCACGAGGGAGGCTGCGCGGCGGCCATGTTGGGCCCTGGCAGCCGCCATTTTGCGTTCTGGCGTCGGACACTCTCATGCTTGAAGCCGCCTCAGGATTAGCAGTGGCGAAACATCCACACCTTTACCCTCCCCCACACACACACCCTCGGGCCCCGGCGAAGTGACCGCTGCAGAAAACACTCCTCTCGGTGCACAAGTACCAAAATCTGCCCTTACGCAGAGCTAGAAGTTGGGCAGTGCCTGGTGGGAGGGAGCCCTGGGTGGCTTCCCTGCGGCTCCACGGCCCCGGGCGTGAGGAGCCCTGTCCCGTGGTCCTGCCAGCTCCCAACGCGGGGGGCTGCTGCTGTGTTGTGCAAACCAAACGGTTTTGCAAAATAAAACGCTTATTTAAGCAATGCCACCTCTGTAATGCCCCTCTTCGATGAACCTGACATTTAACAACACCGGTTCACCTGTCAATCCCAAGACAAAGTATTTTAGCATCTATAACAGGCTGCATTGAAACATTGAAACAGGCTAATGGTAAACACAGACTTCCATTTCAAGCTGTAAGATAACGCCGTGCTCCTCTGTGCAGCCGAAGATTTGAGGAAGAAACAGACTTCTCCCCAGACACATCGTTGTGCAAAAAAACCCCAAGTCCTGTGTGAAAATCACATACGGAAAAGTATTTCATTCCTTATAGTTTCTTAATCTTTTATGAAAGAAAGAAACAAAAAGAGGAAAAAAAGCATGTGAGGGAGAGGGCAATGAGCAGATCTGGTACAGAAAACCTGGGAATGTCTCTGAGATCAAGCTGTGGGTGAACTTTCAGGTCGTAAGGGCGGGCAAAGCCACCATCTCCTGGGGTTTGATTTTGTTGGAGAAACAGGGCTGCTTTCGGTCTTGGGTGGGTGACAGGATGGCATCAAAAACTTCCAATTTCTCCCTATCTGAAAAGTAATAAAAGCCCCATTGCAGGAAAGGAAGATTGGACTCACTCAGGTCCAGAGTCCCAAGTTTTGTATTAAACTAAAACCTAAGTCTGGGAGAGCAGTCACAGTTTCCCTCCCCGAGCTCTGGATGGCAGCAGATGCGAATGTACTTGAACCGCAGACTTCGGCTGCAGCGAGGGAAGAGCACCCGCAGCCAGCAGTTTTCCCTGATGAGCTCTCCTCTGGTAGCTCTCAGCTCTCTTCGCTCCCCAGAATTGCAGGAGAAATACACGCAGAGAAAATGGTTACTCCCCGCCAAAGGGAATCTTTCCTTCGGCTTCACCACTGACTTCTCAGCCAAAGATATGTTATGCTTGGACAGAGCGGTGATTTCAAGGTCCAAATAGCCCTCATACGGACTTGTTTGTTCACCCATCCCTTTACACATGCACCCTTGTGCAGACCAGACAAGTTTCTTGCATTGAACATGACATTTATACAACAGGCATTTTCCTATACGTTCAGGGCTCATGTTTGCAACATAGCAGCCTTTTTTCTGCAGCCTTTTTTGCACTGCTGGGTGCAGCGCTGCCCAACCTGAACTGTAGTCTTGTGCTTGCGAACAGGAACAAGGAGCAGAACCACTCTGCCCTGCAGATGGGAGCAGGCCAGCGTGTGGGGCTGCAGGCCCCCAGAGGGGCTCCTGCTGCAAGGCAGCTGCTGCGAGTGCCACTGGGCATCCGCCTCGGCAAGCCTGCCGAGGGCCTGCCTGCCGCTTTACCATAACCTGGCACAGATGTTGTCTCTTGTCAAGAAAAAAACACATTTGAAGATTTTTCCCGTGCAAGAAAATGCATGGGCACAGCTCTATGCATTTTGCTGTACGCAAAATAAAAAATGTGAGGAATTCAAAAATAGCATATACGTGCACAGAATCCAAAGGCTATCCTAGGTAACAGTTCAATACAAATGTGGTGGGAATAAACTGATTTTCCCAGGTGGCCTGAAACACGCAGCAGTCAAAACGGTAAAGTATCGTCTCTGCTTGAGGATTCAATGCGTGCTGCAGGATGTTGTTGCTGAGGAATGCACTAAGTGGATTCTCACCCCTTTCCAATGCATCTGGCTGGGCCAAACAAGATGGCTAATGAAAATGCTACTGAATAAGCAGCTCTGAAGGGAGGAAATCATGCAGAATAGATAGATTTGTGATCGTTGTAACAATATCTGGCTAATGATTATTCAAAATAAACACAAAGATCCAGAAAACCTGATTCATCTGAATAAGCTGCCTTCAAGACTATCAAAGGTGAATGTTTTAGCTGTTGCCCTGGTGCAAAACATCTGAATCAGCTACTCCTAAGACTATCAAAGGTGAATGATTTAGCTGTTGCCCTGGTGCAAAACCTACTGAGGGATTCAACAAATGAAACTCTCTCGTAGGCTATGCAACCTAAGGGGACTATTGCATAAAGGAGAACAGGATTTATAATGAGGTGCCTGAGAGGGAAACACTGGGATTGAACAGGAGACTGTTAAAATGAGACAGGGTTATTAGGAGATGTTTAGGGAAAAGGCCAAAGAGAAGGAAGGGAGGAACAAAGGTAGGTCAGGGGAGAACAAAAAAGATCGAGGTGGATTGGAGAAGGGGAATAAAAAGGACCATTTGCATGTAAGCAGGCTGCTGGTCAGTATGTTTGTGTGGCTGAGCCCTGTGACTGATTGCCCCTGTCTGTCCTATCTTCTTTTTAAATTCTGTTTTTAACTATTTTCCATGTGACTCTGTTCTCTGTTCTGTGCCTGTGCATGTGATCTGCTCGTGAACTCCAAACCAGACTAGTTGGTGAGTCGAATGAATAGTCTGGGAGATGGGTACTGGGAGACCCTTGAAGGTGGTTTTCCCTGAGCACACATCCTTAGAACCAGGATCGGGCTATGCACGCTGCCTGCGTGTGTGATGGAGGTCTCTGTAAAGACCCAGACTGAGAATGGGCAGGACCAAGGCACCTAACACTCCCCATTTGTAGGATAAAGGACTTGATGCCAAAAAGGCATCTGTTTTGTGAATCTTTCCACTATTCTCCTAAAGCACATTTGTTCTGTGACTAATCCATCAGCATATTTACTCATTAGAGCATACTAGACTACCAAGAGTCACAGGGTTAAGCCGCTATATTTTGTCATATTAAAAATCTGACTTCAAAAGGTTAGAAGCAGCCCCTGAAGAAACCAATGATCGTTGAAATCAGCAGAGAGATTCATACAGACTTCAGGAAGCTCTGAACTGGGCCCATGCACATCATGGCAAGGTTACTTACAGTTTGTACACAACCCCCAGTGTCATTATGAGAATTACTGCTATCCTCTGTGTTGTTTCACGATCTGAGGAAGTTATTGACAACAGAGGTGGTTGTTGTGGGGACAGCAGTCTGTCAAAGAAAAGAGGGTACGTGACAAAGAGAACACTGATTATGAAAAATTTGTTCTCATACCAACAAGCACTTCAGGCACCAGACAGAAGAGGAGGTGCTTTCACATGCAGCCCTGCAAACACACAGGTATATTTGGGCTTTTAAAGTTATTGTCCCAGAACCAGAAGCTCAGGGAGAAGAAACTGGATCTGGGGGCAGACCAAGGCTACAGCGGGTATAACGTACAATTTTTTGGATTCAATACAAACAGGTCAGCAAAAGCGTATTATTTTAGACTTAATTATGATCAATGGGCCACTGTTGGTTTCAGGCTTTTTAAAACAAAGGCTCCTTCTTTCCTCCCTGCAGGACTCCAAAAAGGAAAAAATCTAAGCTAAGCAAAGCAAAACAAAATGGAGACATAAGAAAAGGAACAGACCAGTATTGTACTTCATTCGTTCTTGATGATCCAAAACATGAATGTTTCAGTTCAGTGTAGAATCTCCCTGTGCAATCCCGTTCTGCTCTTGAATTCATGTTCTGCTGCTTCCTTGAGTTTGTTTTCTTGGGGTTTTTGTAAATTCTTCAGAGCAGTACAGGGATAAGAGAACAATCAGTGATTCCTCCAAGCACACACAGCAGCACGGTTATTGTGAAATAGAGCTCTTCTGTAGTTTGGTGCTGTAACTACCCACACCCTCTCCTCCTCTTTCCAAGTGCTGTGTTTTCTTCTCCCCTTTCATTTAAAGCTTTGTCTAAAACCTGAAGAAATTGCTGCTAACAGTGGTTAGCAACCAGGTTCTAGCAATTGTGGAGGCCTAACGCTAACAAATCCTCTGTATTTCATTGCAGTAGAGTTATCTAAATCTGATCGACAATAGGGAGGGGGGTTCCTCTGGCCTTTGATAAAAGCTCTCTGTCTCTTAACTGTTTAGAGCAGGTGTGACTGACATAATGTTTAAATTTACAGGAGCACATCTCTCCAACAGCGCATCTCTCCAGTGCCGTTAAAACAGCATTCACAGCAGTGGAATATATATATATTTTTTTTTAATTTTTAACATACATCTCCACTGACACTTGACATTTTCAGGAGGTGGCTTTCTTTGCATTTTAGGATGATGGGGAGTGGGGCAGGAACATGAAAATTGCATTGATTCTTTCTAGACCATGAAATCTAATTCCCTTTGTTTCTTCTTAGATATTAACATAGAAGCAGATCCTTCCATCTGAGCCTCACAGAAGAACCATGGTAACCATCCAGAGCCATGCTGATTTCAGTGGGCTCTTATGTCTGTCATCACAGCATAAATCAGAGCCATTATATGGTATTTCCAAAGCTGAAATATTATGGCCTCTGTATGTATATATTGTACAACACAAGCATAAAAAATGCCCTAAAATTCAGCAGGAGGTGGAAACATCCCAATGCAGAAACATGCTAATCATGTTATCCTTTCCTACAGGAAAAAAAAACCGCTTAGAATATAGATTAAAAGTCAACCAGACTTAACAAACTTCTTCATATAGCTCCTTTACAGGAAAGACTAGAAGCTTTCAAATGCGCCGTAGCACAGACCTGCTGGAGCTCACATGCTGCTACGGCCCGGCTGGAGCCCCATCAGCATCCCACAAGCAGCAGTGGGCACTCGCCGGAAAGAGTAATTGCTATAGATTTTGGGTCACAGTGGAACACAGAAGTGAGGGTAGCAGAACCCATTTCAGGCTTTGGTTTGTTTTTTGGCATGATTCCCAACTGCTGGTTGGTTGGGAATAGGGAGAGGATATCAGCTTCATTACCACACAGCCCTAGAGGAAAAAGGATCTTTGCAGAGCAACTTATTAGTAATTGGGAAATTATCAGTGAAGTACCTTACTTTTCTTGCATGCAAATACTTATGAGCAATTATGCTTATTGCTTTTTAGATTTACAACTTACTTTTACTTTACGCTCCTTGGGAGCCAGCTCTATTTATTATCTAATCTTGCAGGAAAATGCTGCTGGAGGTATGTAGGTCTCTGGCTGGGCTGTTTGCCCTATGGCCTCCACACTGGGCAAGTCAGAGCCGCGTAGGTGCCCTAAACAAAGACAGAAATGGGCTTGCCATTGCTCATTGCCCTTTCACTGTCAGTCAGCCCACCGATGTCCTGGAGCACTTTGAGTTGCCTGCTGCGTGCCCATTTGCTCCCATGTTAGAGGTACCTGTGCCATAACCCCTGCCTAACCTTCCCTGTCCTTCAAAAAGAAAAGCCAAACAAGATATATAACTAACACAAACATACATATTTATTGCCAATATTTTTCAACCCTTCTGTATAGGTACTTATGTATCAGAAAGGACACAAACCCAGTTCCCTCACGAGAAACTTTGCATTTAAATAGATTTTATGCACACGCCCTCTCTCTCACACACACACAGAGTAGCTGAAATAGCAATGTGCCATTCACAGCAAGGGTTTTTTCACACTGGTTTCCTAGAGAGTTTGGCCAGCGCATATACATTTGAAACACTTTTTAGATAGAAGCAGCATGTATGAGAAACTGTGAGGTTCCAAGATAAAAAACGTGAAGATAAATAACGCTTGCAGCACACAGCAGCAGTCAGACAACTTATCTCAGAGTATAAAGGCATGCTTATATACATGCCCCTTTAAAATAAAAGTCACCATTAACTAGGATACTGTTACTGTGACTGAAGACAAGAATGATGAACAAGAGAGATGTGAAAAAGCGTGTCATCTTCTAGGGAAAAAATAAATAACTGGGTAATTTTTTTCATACAGCTCAAGTGGCTGAGGACTTCTAAGGCCAAAGATCTTGGTCTCTAGTCTAGTGACTATGGTTTGTATACACAAATCCATGGGCTTGCTACAGAAAGAAAAAGAGAAGCCTGAAGAGGAGAGCCCCAGGTGGGAAGGGACCTACTCCAGGATATCGCCCATGAAGGGGACTCTTCAGAAGCAGAAAACTCATCCCTGCCATAGGAGCAGAAGAAAACGCACAGCTGGCTGCCGTGTCCACTCTGACATCTGGCCTTCTCTCTTTGTACAGTTAGTGGGACACGGTAGCGTATTTGTTACTGCTTTTGTAGGGAAACGGGTAGAAGAGGGCATGTCTCCTTTTATTCCGTGCTGCAGTAAGCTTAGAAGAGTTTAGGATGTGGGCTTCCGACAGGAACTGTTCACAGAGGTAGGAGGCTGCCTGTGCTCCTGTGCCTCCATCATCAAAACTGCTGCAAACTCACACAGCGTTGAAAAATAAGTAAAAAAAAAAGAGGGGGGAAAAAAAAAGGTTGAGGGTGTATATAATTGCACTTGCAGGCCATTTTCTGAGCCTTTGCTCTTGGGCTATTCTTGAACTTTTCAGTGTGACTCTGAGCAACATTTTCTCTCATTTTTAATTTATTGTTTTTTATTGTTATTTAAAGCCCAGGTTTCCATGCTCTCTTGAGTCAGACTGCAGAGGTGTACAGCAAACACTAACTGTTACAAGATTTGTGATACAATCACCAGAATGTCAACATACAGTTTGACATAACATTTCAGATATTTTTTCCTGTGTTTCCAAAGTAGTTCATTCCAGGAACAATTTCCACGTGGCCCAATACATCCTGCCATGAGAGTGCTCAGCATTTTTTTCCTTAAATTGTGTTATGTTGGTGAGTGTTACTGAAGGAGCTGGTCTGCAGAAGGTATTTTGCCATAGTGCAGGAAGGGAAAATTGCCATCTGATTTTGCTGGATTTATGATATAGTGTGTACACCGTGGCACACAGTCAAACTTTCATGTAGCAGCTTATTTCCAGGTTACTGACGTTTTATAGGGGAATCGCTGCCTAGTTTCGTGAAAACAAAGAACATATGCAGAATCCTTTAAAATGTGTAAGAGAAGAAAATAGCTACAGCCTCTTTCTCACACTGCATGCATGCTACTTCCCATGCACTTCAAGGATGACAGAAATTTCGGCAAACACTTTACCCTTCAAGGCTCGTAAAACCTGCATATGCTGCATATGTTTCTGGATCAGGCTTGTGCATGTAGTGTGTGTTTAGTACAATCTGAAAATTCAGTGCTGAAAATAATGTTTCTCTGTGCTTTCCGTTTGTTGTGCTTTGAATTAATCTGCACTGAGGAGCCTCACATCCAAACATTCTGGTTTCTGTGAAACATCTGATGATTACACACTCCGTTAGCTCAATAATTGTACTGTTACACCCGCTTTGGAGCCTTGGTCTGGAGGCAGGGGGTAGGTTTATTCCCTGCAAAAGGTGGGTGCTGTGCCACCCCCCCACCACCCTCCCACACGTGTCAGCAGCCAGGGCAGCAGCCCCCACTGTGTCAGGGAGACGAGCGGCTTGGCACTGACAGAGGTTTCGCATCCCCCCAGCTCTGTCCTGGGAAGCTTCCCTCCAAGGTCTGAAAAATGACTTCTGCCCTGGTAAACTCTGCCTGCTCTGCTCCGCAGTGCAGCTCTGCCTCACCAGAAGACAGCTACTTCTGCTGAGCCCAAAGCAGCTCGTCCAGAAAATGATAGAAATCATCTGCTCAGTACCAGCTTTTGCTTCCTCCTCCTCCTCCTCCTCTTCCATTGCACTTGTTACTCTGGGTCTCAAGTCCTGGCACGAATGTAGAGATGCTCTCCACAGCCTGAGCGCATTCATCAGTGTGAAGATCGCAGTGTCTGTCAACATTTCCTCCACAATACTTGAGAGCATTTTGAAACCAGCGCTGGCTGCCTCTCAAAAATCCCAGTGAAATGTGGATTTCACTCAGCTCCGTGCTCCAGGGTCACATACCTCCTGGGCACGCGGTTCCAGCCAGCCTCGTCGTCTGTGGTCCCAATCCAGGAGCACTTTAAGTGCAGATAACCTCATCTAACCGCAATTATAGATCTTAACACTGACGCACCACACTGGTTTTCTGCACAGGTGCACAACCCCCCCTTTTTGAGGGCTTTTTAAAATCTCGTCCTTTCATCCAGTTTGTGTGCAGCCACACAAATAGTTGAATCAGCTTTCCTGAAAGGACCTTCTGAGGAAGGGCAGAAGTGAGCGTCGGGGGTTGACGGGGGCTTCAAAGGCAGTTTTTCTCACCTATTTTTGCTACCAAGGGACATGTTACCTCAAGTCCCGCCAGGTTAATAGATTCACCCCCTTCATCGCTGAGACTCCCCTGCACAAAGCCCAGAAGTATCTTAGGTAGCTGTGGGAGGGAGCCATGAAGATTTGTATTTTTCCCTTCTAAGTGGTGTATGTTAGGCATTCTGGGACAGAAAGGTCAAATCAGGATTCAAACAAAAAAGAAATGCATACATTCCCCCTTCCTGTCGACATTTACCACCCAGCCCGGTCGCCTCCAGCCATGGGCACTGGTGAACTGGCTTTGTTACGGGCTCTGACCCAGACCTTCCCTGTGGCTGAGATACATCTCTCTTCCTTTTGCTCTCTCCTTTCCCAGTTACGGCTCAGCAGCTACAGGCGAGCTAGCAGAGAGCAACAGCGTGAGGGATATGTGCTTATGTATTTTTCCATGAGAGGCAAAAATCGAATGCAAACATATACGTCTAGCATAACGTTAGGCTCAGATACTCAGGGCCAGCTTCAGAGCGCCAGGATTAGCGCTCCACAAAGCAATCGGTCCGCCTTGCCTCCTGCCACATTCCTGCACCCAAAATACCGGGGTTTGGAAATGGATACACCGTGGGTAAAGCCTGAAACTGGCCCCAAGCGCTCTGGTTGCCCAGCTCACACCCACGTACAAAGGCCAGCTCCAGCTCCGTGTGGTTCAGAGACCACGTGTGAGACGGCTGCCCCAGGGACTGACGCGGGCTAGACCAGCTCTAGCTTTCTCCTCGTATTATGTATAAGGAATTTTTCCTGCGTTGTGCTTGTTCAGTGGAATTGGGATGCGGAGCCAAAGATTGCTCCACAACCGCCTCAGAAAAGCGTGATTCATCAGATGGCATTTGCAAGGGGCCATCCCAGTGCCTGTGCCCTGGAAAACCCCTGGCTACACCAGTGAAACTCTCTGGTGGCAGTGCTTGCACAGGTGGGGATCCCACTCAGGTGGGCGTTCCTAGCAGACACTCATACACTTATATTGTCTTTTCAGTGTATGACTGCAAACAATTTTAACTTGCTCATCTACAACAGGCTTTCAGTACTACAGAAAAAAAAACGTGGTTTCCAGGTTATTTCTGGAAGCTTATATCATTTTTTTCCACTTTCTCCTTTCCTCTGGGCAACACCTTCCCTTTGCATAATTTCATTAAGATGTATAAACTCTCCAAGATACATACCAGGGGAAGGAAAGCGAAAGCAGCAATCACAGAAAAAAAACCAAAATACAAAAAAAAAATAGCAAAATTCCTTGGCACCAGCAGCATGGGGAATCAGATCCACCTACTAGCAAGTGAAGGTGGTGTTCCTGTGTGCACAGTCAGGGCTGTGCCAGCAACATTAGGAAAGGTATATACATTTACCTCAAGTGAAAAGGTCAGAGATCCCCACGTATTTATTTAAAACACAGAAACCAGACTGCTGTTAAATGTGGGACAGGGTCGCTTAGGACGTCAGCTGTAGGATGTGGGGTTTTGAATGAGAGCTTCACGTCTTCTCAGATTATGTTCACCTGAGGATCTGAGTAAGAATAGGGAAAAAGAAAATTGAAGTTGTTTATGAAGTCCTATAGCCCTGTCAGGCCCGATTCCTTCAGCAGATTAAAGAAATTTGTAAACTGACCACAACAACCAAGGCGATGTCCCACCTGCCCAGGATCAATCCAGCCTAGCGAGGGCTGTGCCAGAGCAACTGCCTCTCCACGGACCTTCACCATTTCCCTCCTCAAAGACGACACACAAGCTGCCCATTTAAAGCCACTTCCCAGATGCTCTAAGTCACAAGAAAAGCAAAGTTATATATCAGCTACCGTGGATATGGCTTTGTCAATTCTAGCTCTCGGATTAAATCGATACTCTCACCATCTAACTGATGCATATGAAATGAAAATGAATTGATGGTCTTGGATCTTTTCCCAGCAGGCTAGTGTCTGCTTGTCAATGCCACCAGAACGAATATCACCGGCTGGCTCTCCTCTTGAGGCTTCAGGAAAACACACAGAGCAGATACAAAAAGCGTCCTGCCTTGTCAGCCTTACTCCTGCTCCCTGCCTAGTCCTGGACCTGGGCACCAGGGCAGGGCTGACCAGCCAGGCGCTCGCTGCTATTCCCCTGGCTGAACCAGATTGGCAAAGACAGGGACAACATAAAGCTTGGAAATTTTTCAGCCACGAGCATGTTTCTTTGCCTGTTACTCATGTCCTTGTAAACATCTATCCCCAAACGGCATTTGAAGATCCACATTCTATACTGTATTTGTATTTGCTCTTGGCACGCCTCGGACAGTGAAAATAAATAAAGGCAGTTTCACTTCCAGGAGTTTGAAGCCGTGGTGTTTGCCCAGTAAACATCCCATACACGCAGTCCTTCATTGCTAAAGAGAACTGCACCAAAGTAAAAATATTGCAAGTACTTGTCCTGATCTTAGAGCTTGTAAAAGGATATTCTTACAGAAGCTGAAGGGCTGGATTGTGCAACCCTTACAGCACCGAGCACTTAACCTGCACGACCAGCCCATTGAGAAGGTCTGGCACAGAAATGTTCCCCACCAGTCTGTGGTTTTGATAAACCAGCATATTAGTTAGTGAAGGACAGCAGCATCTCCAAAACAGCTGAGGTCTCAGCCCTGAATTTTAGAGGGTGCCTTTTTCTGATAAAGTTAACATAAATGTACAGTAAAATTCTTTCAGGAAGAAAATGGTCCCCACATACTGATAGGGTGCTGTAGTAGAACAATTCCCCCAAACGAGTGGAAGTTTTGCACCAGATTTTATTAGGGAGGAAGGATTTAGCCAGACTTTTTACTGTTTTAAATTGGCAGCAAAAAAGAAGAAAAAGCATTCACCCGAGTGATTAATTTCAGCAGCTCCAGGACAGCCTGTAGTTTCTTACAGGGAAATAATTGGGATTCAGAAACATATAAAAGACCACTCCAAATGCCGTATGTCTTTTAATCTAACAATGATGTTGTAGCCACTGTCAGCCTGACTGTGACAAATTTCTGCCAGAAAAAAAACCCTCAAAACCCAAACAAAACCCAAGCCACAGGGAAGAGAAAATAAGGACTGCAGAGATTGTTGTCAAACTTTTAGCAGGTTGAAATCGGAGCTGCCATGCACAATGGCTCAAGTGTGCGGTTTTCAAAAGAGGCATCTGGAAAAAACAAGCTTCAAATCGTTTTGGATGTGAAGCCAAAGGAATTGAGAATAAACATTTCGGGAACAGAAAAAAGTCCATTAAGAGGGGCCAGGGCAGAAACAGTTCACCTCTACCCCAGCTAGTGATCAAGCTCTGAGAAGCATTCCAGGTTTTTGGAGGATGGTTTCACCTCATTTAACCCTACCCTGTATATGACAGAGTGTCGGATGCTGAGGGGTGGAGAGGCAGAGCAGCCCAGCGAACAGTCAGCACGTTGAACTGCAGGATTTCTTTGCTTTTTGTGGTGTGTTAGGACCAGTTCCAAACGCCTCGTAATCGTCACATTAATCTCACAAGCTGTGCCTGACTTCAACTCTGCAACGTTAGAAACAGGAGACTTCCACCAGCCCAGCCTTTGACAGCCATTTAGCCACTGCCTTTGTGTGAGAACTCATAGAAGGAAACAAGAGCTGCGTCTCCAAACATGGCGACTGCTCTGGGAGAGAGCGAGAGCCACCCTCCCCTGCTCAGGCTGGAAACACCTTTGCATTTAAAAGTCACCTCCAAAGAGCTCCAAAATGCTCAGCTCGCTCTGCCCTGAAATGCAGCACGCCCCCCAGCAACCCCCAGCATGCAGGCGAGGTGGAGGAGCCCCATCTGGGTCCTTTTGTGCACAGTGCTCTGGAGAGACACAAAGTCAGCAAAAGCCAAGCACCAACCGTTTGTCCCTTCCTCTCCTCCGGGTGTCAGACCAGAGGCATGCGCCTGTCTGGCACAGATCAGAGAGGACGGGGGTATCCGGCCGTCCCTCATCCCCCTGTGCGAGCACGTGTGGGACTCAAGTATCCTCTGCCAGCAGTGCCTGAAGCTCCTTCCCTGTCTCCTGTACAGGAGCCCATGCTGTGGCCAGCCTCTGAAGGCTGTACAAGCTCAGACCGCTCAGGAACTAGCAAATGATGGGGCGTCTTGCATGGGGCAGGAAGGAGAGCGGCCGCTGCCAGCGAGGAGCCCCCCAAACAGGGCAAAGGCGAGCAGCTGGGGCACGTACCGGGGTCTGGGCCTGTTTGCGTGACACAAGCAAAGAAGTATCTATCAAAGGCTGTAGCTTACACCAAGGAGTAATGCCTCTTCCCTTCAAGCAGATGGTGCCTCTGTGCCCAGACAACACCGCAGGGCAGTCTGGAAAAAGCAAAAGGGGTACGTGCTGTGGAGGATGGACAAAAGCGAGGCAGAGAAGGACAGAGAAATTAGTTTTTCTATCACAGAAAGTTATCCCAAGCAGCCTGTAATAAAGCTGTCATGATGGAGGAATCGCAGCCATGCCCGTGGCCAGCCACGCTGCCGTGCTCTGGGGCATGAGCAGATACAGTAGTTGCAGTGCATCCTGAGGGGAAGAAGGAGGCTTGCACAGCACACAGGGGCCGTTTGCTCTCCACCAGGGCATTTTGTCGCAGAGCCTCCCGTTCTGACAGCAGCCAAAGGAGGTGGTACAGATAATAGGAAAATCAGGGCAAAAGCCAGGGCCATGCCATGGCAGAGGTGGTTTCCATGTATTCACTAATCCTCCCTGGAGTTCTCTCCCATGAACTTCCTTTGCATCCTTTTGAGACTACGAAAACTCATAGCATCCCCAATATCCTATAGCGAGGAGTTTCAGAGCTGCAAACCTCCAAAACAGCACCACACCAAAATACTTTTATACTAAACTGAGTGTTTAAGGTTGTTTTTCTTTCCCAAGATGTGTAACTCGCAGCTACTGACAGGAACAGAGGCAGCCCTGCAGGCAGTGGGGCTGCTGAGGGCCAATGGCTTTGGAGCTCAGGGCATTTTTACCCCAAGTCCTCATAAACCTGCCCAGCCCCGCTGCACATCCCAGCACCGGGAATCCCTCCCGGCTGCCCCAGCCCACTCCACTCTCCTACACCAAGGAGCAGTAGCTCACACAGAGGCTCGTTAGCTGCTAAGCACTGGAAGTGCTGTGGCCAGCAGGATAACAAGTGGAGAACCAGCATCTACACACCTTTTTCCACATCACATGGGACTGCCATAGTTTTATAATATGCAGTGCCTAAGTCCAGTCTGCGTCTGTCTGTTCATCCTTTAAATATCTTTGAACTTATGTCTTACACAGAGCTAATCACACTGCCACCATTTTGCTAATAATAGCAGCAGCCCTTCAGGCTTTCAGGAGCACTGATTGCAGCCTAACAAAACTGCAGCGATGCTGGATCTCTGAGGTCTCCTTCAAGCCTTTCTCAGTCTGGTGAGGAGAGAACAGCAGATTGTAAAGCTAAAACGCTCATTTTGGGACCCTCCGAGTCCCACCAAGGCTGTTCACCAGTGTTTCACACCCCACACCGTCTGCTGCTGAGCTCTTCTGGGGGAGCCAGCAATTAGCAGCCCCGTAATGAATGTTAAAAGCATTTAATTAAACGAATATATTCAGAGTTAAACATTGCTAAGGCTGATCAATACAAGCACAAAGATAAACAAAGCCCCACAGGCACAAGGACTTAGTCTACGTGGGACGGTAACCTGGAATGCCTTCCTCTGAAGATGCGCTTACCTTTCACTGTGGGTGTAATTCTTCTGTGGGGTAACTCCTGCAGAGACACCCCGGTGGGGCACGTAGCTGCTCTGCCGGGGAAGAGGTGGCCAAGCTTAGCTTGACTTTGAAATCTCCTAAAGGCAGGTTTCAAACCGTGGTGCAGCACTGCTGTCTACATGATCATTTTGCAGTCTTTTAATTACTTCAGAAAAATGATTTAATTAAGGCCTCTTCTGTACAGTTCTAGTTCAGAACTGCAGCCCGTCAGCTTTACTGGTCCTAAACTGAAAGAAGAACGGTCCCTGAGAGAGGACGTGCTAAGGCTCCTTACGTGATGCCTGTGTGGACTCCTGGAGCTGACCTCTGTCTAGCAGAGATGGCACTGGATCGCCGTGGTTTCAGACCACCAGCACCTGGGGAAAACACCCATGCTCTGTGTGAAGGCTGAAATTTGTGGTGAGGGACATGCACTCAGCCATAAATAGCTTTGAAGGGTTGAGGAACTTTCCCAAGTACTAAGTGTGTGAATTATTCATCCACACTAGTGCTGGCTCGCAGGGACAGCGCTGCCTCACACCTGTTTACACACTCAATTTTAAAGCCAATTTACTTAACTAGATTTTAGTACAAAGACAGCTAGAAACGTATCTCCTCCTGGGTCAGATCATGCTGGCATTTTCTTAGGTCTCAAATACACATAAACATCAATACTGACAGCGATCAATTTACAACCCAACTGGCCTTTGCCTTTCATTAAGCACGTTTCCCAATTTTAATAGGTTAAAACTTGAGGTCCCGAGAGGCATCTGGTTTCTAGCTCTGTTGTGCATTACAGCCCTACAGACCTGCGTATATACCTGGAGTCTCCACTTGCCCAGCATTTTACATCCATAGGACATCCTTGCAGCTACAGCGTGGGAAGAAGTCCACAATAAAACTCTCATGATAGATGAGAGCCTGGAGGGCTTGGAGACCGACCACCACCTTCAGATATATCCCCTGAACCTCAGAGAAGCCTAACAGCAAACAAGAGCAGCAGAGTCACCTGCCCTGGAGCAGAGGCACTCTGAGGCCGTGCGACACCCTGCCACTCTCCCCTGCTCAGCCATCAGACCAAAGTCACCTTGCAAAACTGCCCCTGAATTCCCTTTCCGCGGAGGACGCCGGGAAGTCGGTGTGGCCAGGCTTTCTGCGGGGCTGCCCACTCAGGAGGGTTGGACAACCCAGACGCACAGCGCGACACCGTTGCTCCTGGGGAGTCTGGTTCTGGCTGCATGTCCCTGGGGTCAGCAGCTCTACACTGGGAAGCCTCAGCCCAGGTCCCACATCCCATTACAGACGCCACTAATTTCACCAAACTCGATAAGCTGAGAGGATTGAGGAGAGAGCAACAGGAGTTACAAAACAAACACACCCAAACAACACACGAAAAAAGGCTGAAGGAAGGGGTTTAACCTAGGGCAGAGAAAAAAAATCGAAGGGGTGAAGAAGCACTCACTGCAGAGGGGGCTGTGACAATCATCAGGTGCTCTCTGCATCCTTTACAAACAGGGTAAGAAACACGCAGCCCCATTTCCAGCGAAGAAAGGGGAGGCTGTTAAGGACACCCAACAGCAGGAGCTGTGGGGATGCCGATGGAAATTGCAACTTAAGGATGTTATGGAAACCCTTTCCTCGGAGGGCTGCAGGAAGAGCACGGTTCCCCCAGGCTGTGTGAGAGCTAGAGGTGGACAGGACCCCGCCAGCCCCAGCATCACCTGCTCTGCAGCACTTCCATGCAGCAGCCCCGGAGCGGGAGGCTGGGAGGGAGCTTCAGCCTCCCTGTGCTGGCAGGGCTCTGCTCCGCTCAGGTATCGCCTGCCAGCCGGAGGAGGGAGAATCCCTTCACGAGGGGAAGCTGCAGCTCCAAGATTAGACTCTGGCCCTCGATAGCGCCTGGGGTTTCCCTGCAGAGCGCTGCCAAGCACGCAGCCAGGGCAGGGGGGCAGCCCCAGGTATGGCCACACTGGGATAAGCATTAACGGTTCTGCGGGGACGAGCTTATCGTGGGTACTTGTGGGGGAGCAGGAGGGGAAGGACAGCACACAAGCAACAGCCGCACAGGCACCCTAAGGCCCTGTCTGAGAGACAGAGGGGGACAGAAGTAAAGAAAGAAAGAAAAAAAAGAGGCCAAGAGTTATAGGGTGCCCTGAGGGTTTGAGCTTGGCTCTAGTCAGGAGCAGCTTTAACTTGCACTCCAGATTTTACACCGCCTTTTTAAAACTTCTGAAATTTCAAGCTGGGCGTGGGGGCTCTACTTCCTCTCAGGACTATTTATCCCCCCCCCCCCCCCCCCCCTTTTTTTTTATTGTTCTGCATTTCCTCCTGTTATCATGATCCCCATCTTTCAGACACATTGCTTGGCAATAGGTTGCATTCAACAGTGTTCCCTTTATTTTGTAGCTAAGGACACAATCTCATGTGGCATCTCCCATAGATGATGCCTCAGGAGGAGCGAGATAAATCCGGCTGCCCCAGCAGAGGGAAGCTTCCACAGGGTGCTGGCAGCAGCCACGGCACCCAGACCTTCTCCCATCCCAGCTCTGCCAGGGCAGCTCCACCAACACCCTCTGGGGCAAGCCAGCCCGCCCCAGGCCAGCAACATTGGCTCCAGAGACACAGCAGGTTGGTGTTAGGGAAAAGGTCTTAAAATCCACTTTTACAAGCCACCTGAAGCAGCAAAGCTACCCAGAACCGGTTAGCAGAACAGCAACGTGTTCATGCATTTATTCCGAATGGTCTAGGCAACCCAGTCCCAACTCAAGATTTTGTTGTTTATGGGCACATGTTCATTTTATGGGAACAGACCTGCTCTGTGCTGGAAGACTTCCTGCAAGCGACTGTGGTGTTAATTTAGAGGATGGCATTCTTCCCAAACAGTCATTATTAAACCAATAACCCTACATTACCTCCAGCGTCAAGGGGCAACGTGCTGTTGGAGGCAAGACAGAACAAAGGTCCTGGCTGTGGTAACTGCAAAAGGGCTTAGGGGGTGTTCTCTTCAGGGAAGGGAGAGAGATGCAGCCTGGCCAAACTCCAGTGCGTGTGGTTTTAAAGATCCTCACTTGAGTTGCATTGTGTTGATGTGCAGCGTTAAAGAGCTGCCAGTTCTGCACCCATGTCTGGCTGAGTTACAGGGACTATTTTCAGCATCTCTCTGCCAGAAACAACATCTCTCATGACTTTTATCGTGGAACGGGTACGTGTTCATAATCAGCTTGGAAAATCTGTTTCTGAGCTTAATTCTAAAGCCTCATCTTTGCTACAGAAACAACTGTACTCAGTAACACAGCTTTCCCTCCCTTTAGCAGCACGGGGAATGATTTGCCGTCCTGGGAAATTGGTCACAGCATAAGCCCACAGGGTTTTGCAACATCAATGTTTGATGCCTTCAGTTTAAGTGCTGAACACGCTGTACAAGCACAAGTGGACAGCCTGAACTGAGAACTCTTCTGTAGTGCTAAAATTGCCAATCATTTGGGGAACCCTGTAAGCTAATCAGTAGTTTGTGCAGCAATTTTACCAATTCACAGTGGGAGGCAAGGGGTTGATGCCAAGGTTAAAAACACTAGAGAATTTGTCTCAATTCTTTCAGTTCTGGTAATCTTAAGGATCACCTTGCACATTCCTACAGCAAACTTGCTCAAGAAACATTTTATTTAAATGCCTTCACAAAATGTCTTTCTGAAACAGACCACCCAGGCTTATACTCGGCTTTGCGAGGGCAAGGATGTCCACCGCCAGCCTAAGATGAGGCAGACCAGCCATAAATGCATTGCACCATGGTGGCGGATGGCCTTGCCGTCACTTTTTGCCCTACACCTGTAACCAAACTGATGCTAGCTGTCCCTCACAGCTCTCTTCAAAGGAATCCCAAACTTCAGTCCTCCCAAGCTGCTTGGGATGCAAGGCATCCACGCAGAAGCCTGTCTCAGTCTGTACTTCTGCAAGCAAATATATCAATATGTTTCTAGTCATTTGGTTTGGCCTAAACGGAGCGTCAGCAGTTGCTGTCTGGCTAAGGTTCTAGCTGTGTTTCTTCAGCGGGGAAGATGATTAAGGAAACAGCTTGCCTAGAGAGGCTGGAATCTCCATCACTGTCTAACCCGTTCCGACATCTTGCCAAACATCTGGCAGGAATGAGTTAGGGAACTTAATTTCTGCATGAGGCAGGGTGGCAGGCTTAAAGACATCTTGAGGTATCTTCTAGTCCTGCCTATGATAGTTTGCTGTCTAAATCAAATTGTTCTGGGATCACACATTAGAAACACATTGATAGGGCTCTGCCATGCAGCTAATGACGAGACTGCCTGTACCTCTTGAATCTTTCTATATGACCTCATTTCTACAGGATTTGTGTTTTTCACAATCATTCATGCATTTTACCTCCATTAAAGAATCCCCAGCTTATAGACAGGAAATTTAAATGTTTTTAATGTCCTTTTCCCCAGGTGAGGAGAAGGTTGTGCCAAAACCAAAGGTAGGTCTCAAGTCACGGGTTTAGCCTCCCTCCTTGCTTTGGACTGAAGGGCAGTGCCGTGCTCCACGTTATCTTCAAGTCCGATTGTTGCACAGGCAATAATCCCATCACACTGGGCGACAGGAGCCCAGGTAAGCTACCCCCAGCCCACTGCCACTGTGCCCTATGGCTCTGCCATCAACACTGGGATGCCTCAGCAAATTCGCGGCTTTTGTTCTCATCTTTAGCACCCTCACGGGTTCACATCCCACAGACCCGACAGAAGCCTCATTTTTCATGTTTACAACGAGCTTCAGGAGAGTTACACTCGTCAGGTTCCTGCCCAGCTCCCTTGTCTTCAGAACAGAGAAGTCTGAAAGCCAAAATCTGCTCCTGCAAGAAATCAGAATGACGGTCAACACCACAGCTGTAGGAGCACCTCATTTGTTTAACTTGACTTTAAGTAAAGGAACCGCAGTCTAGCTCGTTGCCTTCACATAACCGTACACCACTGATTTCTGTGCGCATCCATGGAAACACAATATACAGAACAGCTATTTCTGTAAGACTTTTATTAAAAATACCGTCCACAAAGCGGATGCCCCGTAACCAGACCTGACTTACAGTGTCTAGGCTTCGCCCTTTGCTACCTGAGAGAGCAGCTCAGGACTGCAAAGCCATTTATTTAGCAGCAGAGAGCCTTTCACGGGTGTCAGCACCCTCCCTTACACCAAGAGGCCTGATGCCTGCTCAGGACAGCCATGGCTCTGTTTGCATCACAGGAAGCATCTTCCGAAAGGACAATTTATTGGAAAACTAAAGGATCTTCACAGAAATGCGTTACAGTGGCAGGAGCAAAGAGAATGGGCAATTTCCTACTTCCTCTCATTTGAATCAACACAGTAATTTTTCTTCCGGGGCCATACATATATTCTGCAAAACTCCATTAGCCAAATAAAAACAGTGGCAGGTCATTTAGATTACGTACATGAAAAAAAAGAAAAAACCTATCCTGAAGTACTGTATTCTAGTTAGAAACCATACCTACGGGATTTACTGGGAGCAGCAACTCATACCTCTTCCTTCTTCGGTTATAAGCACCACAGAACAAGTTCAGCATAAAATACTTGAAATCAGATTTTACTACGCAAACACAGTTTTCCCCCATTAAAAAAATAGATTAGAGGAAGATATAAACATCTTATTTATTAAATCAAATAGAAATGCAAAATATATTTCACATGCCTTACATGGAAAAGGGATGAACTTCCAAGACTTTAAAGCAAGACTGTGTCTGTTGACACGCAGGAAATAGGAACATTATAAACAGTCACAGAGAGGAGGAAGGACTGGGGGGAGGTGACATGGGGATGATGGGCAGTTCCTCCCCACTCTGAGAAAGCTCTGCTAAAAACAAGAACGGAGTTTATGCTAAGCAAGCATCACAAGCCTGAAATGAACTTTAACATATAGTTATTTTGGAGGAAGTTGTCTAAAGAAGTACAATTGGCTAATAACTAGTCAAAACAGTGATCTAAATTATGTATACTATACTCATATGAAGTGGACATGGGTTTATTTTTTGAACATCAGTAGGGACAGTAGGAGAATCGGAAACACCAAAAAAAAAAGCTTTTAAAAGCTGGATCAATCCACAGCCACATTCTGTGTGGCTCCACTATTAAAATAAGACAAAAAGATGAAAAATAGAACTATTTTTCTAAATATTTTAATGACTTTGTCATCCTCCAACTCTTCCTCCCTCCTACACACAATTTCTTGGAAGCTGAAATGACACTCAACAGCAAATACAAAGCATACACGAAGAGTATATTCCACAGTTTTCCTAAAGAGTCAATAGTCCAGCAATTTTAAAGTGATCTATGTGCAAAAAATAAACACATGAAAGTTTCTTTAAAAAAAAAAAAAAAATATCCACTGCAGCCTCAACTTCTACTTAAAAAAAAAAATCTGAGGATTAGCACTAAATTTCCCAGTGGAGGACAGATCAGTAACTGCAAGTACTCTGCCAAATCTGTGACTTGGTGTTGCAGAACTGTCAACATCCCAAGTTTACTACCTGCTGGCAAGTGGAAAACAGACTGTATCCCCAAAAGAAGTGGGAAAACCACTGTTCATAAACTGGTCTTCTGATATACATAACCATACGGTGCAGGTATGTATTCAGAGACTGCTACCTACAGCTGAGAACAGTCCTCCCAGCATGACTAACAGTAAATGATTAACAACAAAATGTGCAAGATTCGTAGGAGCAGTATTTGAAATGTTCCTGACTGCTCAATGCCCCTAGGCCTAAACTATCCCCTCGTTAATAGTGGTGTAAGTCAGGGCAGCTCTGGTGAAGTTACAGTAGAAATCGCTGTGCATGAGGATTTCTGTGTGAGAAGAACAGTCCCTTGAACTACAGACTAGTTCAGTCCTGACCGCACTACAATAGGGAATTGTGTTTAAAACCATGAGTAATCGTGTAATCATCTCCCAGCATAGTACTTCTTTTCTGCACACATGGAATGTAAATGGTCAAGATTTACAACTGATGATTTTGCAGATTTAATGGATTGTATTTCTTTAACGGTTCTGGCAATGCAAACTCAGTTAAAAAAACAACACCAAAAAAACAAAACTAAAAAAAAAATCCCACGCTCACTGCTGTCTGCTTTTTTCTTTATTTGATGACTTATCTGGCACACAGTTAGGGTTTTCTAACAGTGCGTAAGTGTTCAAAAACATCAAATTACTTGGAGTGGAGGAGAAGGGTGGTCCTACGGTTAAAGTCCAGGTGTGGAAGAGACACCACAATAGGTGATAAAGCTAAATCACGTTTGGGTAAATCGTAACTCTTATGTCTCTGTCATTAGTCTAGTAAATGGAGCAGACACCCCAGTTCCTAAGCAAGGGCTGTGAAACAAAACAATCACCAACTCATAAAACGCCTTGAGTTTCCCAGATGAAAACTCAGAAGAGGAGCAAAACATGAGCAGTAAAGTCACTTGGTGTTTAATGGCTTTCGAAGTCACCTCGCAAAACAGTTCAAATATCAAAACTATCCCCAACTTGAAAGCCAAGTGGCAGTATTCTCCCTTTTACCACCCACTGCTGCGTGGGACAGAGGAGCATTATGGAAGCTGAGGGGGAGACCAGCTGCGGGAACGTGACCAGTCTTTGCCGGTGTGAAGGAGTAGCACACTGGACCACAGAAGAAATCTCACCCGACAACATGAGGCCTTGAGGATGAAGAATGAAGGCAAACACACTTGGCCTGATGCAAACCACATACCTTAATGCAGGAAAATGGTGGTTCTGGTGCAGTTCAGAGCACAGCCAAACTGGTTCCGTTTGCTGAGGATGGCTAAACACTAACAACACACATCAACATGTGTTTCAAGTGCTGTTAGAACCATACCATATACAACATTTATCCTTGTTTTTCCCCCCATAATGCACTAAAGTAAATCCAGACCTTAAGGAATAACTTGCATAGTAAGAAAAGGTCATCAATTTAATCATTTACTTTAAGCAGGCAAGCAAATTTGTAAACATTCAAAAGCGGCAGCATCCAAGTTACAAACAATTTAAGGAAAAAAAGAGTTGAGATTAAGGTTCTTTATCCTCAAAAATTTTGGGAATAATCTTTTAAAACACTGCAAACATTGAACGCTCGGTTACACCTCTTCTAACTCTGCTAGTAGTCCTGCCTTCCAAGGAATTCTGCTCTCTAAAACTCATGGTCTCACAATTGCCATACTTTTTAGCATTTGCCGTTTGGAAATCATTTCACCTCAGCCTAAATCCCGTTAGCAAAGGGAATGCTTGTGTCTTGATTCAACACCTCTTTAACTTCCGAGGGCAAAGCGTCAAAGAGGTGATCTTCCACCACGAGCCCGCTTTTCCTGAGAAGCTGACACTGCCCCAGCGTGGCTGGCAGACGGTCCAAGCAGTTTCCCTTCAGTTCCAGATGAGTCAGCTGCAACAGTTGACTAACTTTATCTGGGATTGAGGTAATACAGTTTTGTCCCAGACTCAAAGTCCTCAATTTAACACATTTAAACAACTGTTTTGGCAAAATGTCGACTTTGTTTCCTGTGATGTGAAAATGCTGCAGATTTTGAAGCAAACCTATTTCCACTGGAATCAATGCAATTGAGTTGTAGCTTACATCTAAACACCTAAGTTTCTGTAAACTGAACACTGCGGCTGGTAAGGATTCGAGTTTGTTATTGGAGAGATAAAGAGACTCCAAATTCTTTATGTGGGTAATGGAGGAAGGAATGTTGACTATTTTATTGTGCCACAGCTTTAAACAAGTCAATCTTTTTAAGTGCTGGAAACTGATAATTTCTTCAATTGTGCGAATGCTATTTGACTTTAAATCCAGTTCCTGTAAGTTAGAGAGGCTGAAGATGGCGTGGGGAATTCTCTCCAGTTCACAGTTCTGCAGTTCCAACTCCGCAACATTAGTCATTTTCTTAAGGCTATTGAGTACCACAAGCTTAGTGCCGTCATTATGAATGACTAGTTTTGTCAGATGTGGTGCCACATCTGTGATATTGGGGGGAATTTTGGTCAAATTGCTCTTCACGTGGAGAATTTTAAGGTGTCTCAACTCTCTGAGAGATTCAAGCCCTATCATTTTATTGTTTTCAGAGTTCAAGTTGCCTATCAAGTACAATTCACGGAGGTTTTTGAGCAAATACACCCACGCAGGAATTTCTGCAACATCTGTGAATTTCACATGAAGGCATCTCAAGTGGTCCCGGAGGAAGCTGAAGGCAGTCTGCTCGACCTTCGCAGGGCAGTGGCACAGATGAAGCTCCTGAAGATTTGTCATCTGGGAAATTTTCGCTGGGATTTTCGCTTCAGGAATCAGCTCCAGTTTCAACACATCCAGATCCGTCAGATCAAACACTGCATCGGGGACCCCCGACAGCATGAAGAGATGCAACTCTTGCTTGTCCTGGGCATTGCGGGAAACATGTTGCCGCAGCTTTTCAAAAGTCCATTCATGGTTTAAACTAATTTCCCGTAGTTTGTTCTCACTTACCTCTGACAAAAAGACACCAAATCGCTTAGAATACAGCTGGTCGTACTGATCTACCATATGCAAGAGAAATGCAAAATCATTTTTGACATCAGGGATATCACTGAAGCTACTCTCTTCTCTGACCTTTTCAAAGGAATATTCTTTTAAAGGTATTCGGAACAGCCAGAAAAGCGTGTAGAGGCAGATAAAACCATAGACACAAATGAGGGAAATATAGCTGATAAGCAGCTTCTTCAACATGTAAGCCATGTTGTGTGTACATTCAAACTGTGTGTAGCCAATCAGGTGTTCCACTTTCGGGTTGCAGATGTGTTCAAAACTAATGGTGTTGACAAAGTTTGCAGTATAGCAGAGAATAAATATGAACTTGACAGTCTTGATGACAGTCTGGCCAACATAGAGCTTGTAAATCAGATCACTGTCCTCCACGTGAGCCCGGAACTTACGGACTTTCTCAAACAGGGCTTTGGCTTGTTCTCCATCTTTCTTATCTAAAATAGTGACGCTGGGAACCTCGATCATCGGCTTGTCAGCTGAAAATTTGAAGCCAGACTTTGTTATCATGGGAGTGCTGGCACTTGGGCTTCCCTCATCACTGCTAGTGGAAACGTACTTGGGCAGGGACTGGGCACCAGTTAACCTCTGTTTGTTCTCCTCAGAGTCCTCACATGCCGTTTCAGACAATGCTTTTGTAGTCCAAGGGGACTCAAAGCACTTCCCTAATATAGACACAAAATGCTCAATTTTTGAGCAAGTCTTGGGATACTTGAACCAAAAATTGCTGCTGACTATTAAAATGATAGTATGGATGAGAACAAGATAGGGAAAATACTTTGAATACCAAGGAAGAGCCAAATGATAGCACATCTGGTTAATAAATACGTATTGCTGAAAATCCAAATTTGTTTTACGGCCTGAAGAATCTTTCTGCTCCTTCTTCAGCTCCTGGCCTGATTCAGTGGGTTGATACTGAGAAGAGGTAGCTCTGCTCAGAGGTACGTCAGGTGTTACAGTAGGGGCACTTCCGAAGGAAACCGTTCTCATTGATGCTTCTTCTCCTTGACCAGTGGTTGTTTCAACAGTGGTAAAGTCAGCCTTCCCTGACGTGCCGGGTTGTGCTTTTGAATTTACAGTAGACTGCAAAACTGGCAAGCAGACCACCTGGTCTTTGGTCAGCTGCATGGTTCCAGCAAAAATGGCAACCATTAACATAACAACAGCTAGATAATCCATAAATACATCCCACCATGGTTTCAAGATACGATAAGTTGGCTGGATGTCATTGAGCGATGCAACTTCTGCAAGGGTAAACATTCCTACAAGAGAACAAAGACAAAAATCAGTATTGTTGACTGGTGGGCAGGTTATTTTACCATTTAATAACAATCACACCACGACATACAGATCCTCAGAAGGTTCCAGTTTTCATTAGGTTTTGTTGCCTGTCACACATTGTCCATCATTCCACTCAACACTCTTTTCTCAAAGGATATGTACTGAAATGATGCATTACTTTAGCACCAAAGCAGAAATCTTCTCACTTCAGGCCAGATGATATTTACGTATCTTTGCCACTTCACAGAACAAGCACCAAAGGACTGCCCTGTGCAACTGAAATATCTGAAAGGTAAAGTGCTGCAGCTGATATGTATTAATAACATGAATAGCAACAATTGATTACATTGCACAAAATGTGATCCTGTAAAAATGACTGCTTGAGCCTGAACACGTGAAATCCAGCACTAACGTTATTTTGTAGTACCTTGCATTTAAACAAAATAGCATTTGTTAAATGCTTTGCACCTTGCTCATGACTTGCACAGCACATTTTAGGTCTCTTGCTACATTATGAGCAAGGTCTTTCATTTCTTTCCATCTAACACAGTAACAGTCAATGTCTCCCAGTCCTTGCTATTGAGCATCCACATTGCTTACCAGATTGATTGGCTCCTTTCCCTTAAGTACCGCTGCACAAGTGAAAGTCTTGCAGTTACTACGTGAATATTTGGCACAATTTTTTTAACGTGTTTGGATGTTTTACAGTGAGAAACAGTTACCACGTATTCATTGGACCAAATGGTACTGTGTAAGTTTTTTTCCCCAATTAATGAAGAAATCCTTCCTCAGAAAAACCCAACCCAGCTAACCAAGAAAAAAACCCCACAACTCTTTCTTAACATAACAGGGGAAATATTTTTTTCAGATTATCATCACAGCCTGGTGTTTACAGGAAGCTGGTTAGCCCAGGTAGCACAAGAGCAGGCTGCAAGGCTTTCACTTTAAATTAAACATATGCACTGTGAGACAAAGTGGCAAACTGAACATGTGAGAATCCAAACCTCTTCGCAGCTTTAAATAGCTTGCTTTGTTTTTTGTTTTGACAAAAATCGAGAGGACTCAACTTATCAGCTTTTTAAAAAATAAGCTTCCTGTGCAAGCAGGATGTGGTAAAATCATCATTTTAACTGCTGAACTTCTGACCCAAATTTGCCATTTCTAAAGTAAAATATGCAGCTTGTGTGCACACATGGAGTGGGGAAGGAGACAGGATGTACATTATCGCACAGAGTCTAGCTCCCTTCGGTCGGGAGAAGAACAGCTTAGCAGAGCACAAGGAGATCAAAGCAGGCAATATAAAGATGCGTCAGATTTATTATTTTTAACTTGCGGCATACCAATTCGTACAGACCTGCACCTTACAAACCCTAAAGGCCAGCGTCACAGGCAATGAATGTACAACATGATCGTTTGATTATTTCTAGCCTACATTTCTCTGAAGATAAGACATTTCTATACGCAGAACTCAAATATCAGCTACTGCCTATATGGTCAAAGGCATGCATTAGCCCCTCTCCTTCCCCGCACCAGCGCAAGCAGCTCCCATGATCTCGGTCTGCAGGAAAGGCCGGCGGTCGCCGTTACAGAGCCCGGCACGGAGCTCACGATGAAAGCATCTCCTCCACCACAGGGAAGGATCCAGCCCCTGGCCTCCCAGGCTCTCCTCCAAGGAGCTTTTACCAGCTTTGCATACCTAGCCTGGGATTTGGTGAAGGCAGCCAAAGAGGAGAGGGTTTCATCTCACTGCAGCACTCATCTCAGTTGGTGCTCTTGGCACAATTGCCAAAATGTAAAAGTTAAGGCTCAGTTCCTCAGGGACTGGGCAGAAGGAACTTCCAGCTCTCTCTTTCTTTATTTTCCAGTGGGCAAATGAATGTCAAATACTCCCCCCTCACCAGTAACACACGCTGTCGGGGTCTTATGGTTCTCCCAGCTCCCCAAGAGCCTCCTCCCAGCAGCACGGTTCCCGAGCCTTTCCCCACGCACCTCCCTGGGGCTGTAGTTGCTATAGGAAGTGCTGAAGGACACGGAGCAGTAACACACCCCGCAGCTAGCAAAGCCCCACAGTGCTTCACCTGAAGTTAGCAACAAACTCCCATTTTCTTTTATGTCTCCCGGTGCTTACCTAGACCGAGTCACAGCATGACTGCTTGCCCTAGAATTGCTACCGTTGACATTTAAATAACAACCATGTGCAAAAGAATAGCGTTAGTCATTTCTACTAACGTGAACAGATAGATGTAAAAAGGACCCTCCTTACTCCTAAGGCACAACTGCCCGCTGCCCAGGACAGGAGAAATAAAACAGCACCAGAGGTGGTTTTTTTTCCCTGCATGGATTTTTTTTTTTCTTTCTTTCTTTCTTCTTTTTTGGGAGCTGTTTGGAAGGGATGCTCTCGCGGATCTCCAGGCTGGTTTTCACTGTGGTCTCACCCACCTTGGCAGCCACAAGAACGTCTCGTCCACTAGGTTACTAGTGCAATAGCTGAACAGAAGAGCGCAGAGCCAAACGCTTAGCAAGGACAAGTCATGCATACGTACTACAGCCGTGCCTCTGCACACACAGCTATGCAGTGTGCAGGGAGAAGGAGGCAAGCAGGATGGGAAGGAGGAATGAGATGACGGCTGTAACAAACACGGGTAGCTGCTACTGCTTGTTCCTCGGGGGCTAGCCTTTCCCTCAACTTTGCACTAGCTAATTACATGGGAAGTTACTTCATTGCGGTTTGGGGCACAACCTGCAGAATTCCTTTCACAGAATGGAGTTGATTTTTTTGCTTCTGCCATGAGAACACGTGGATAAAGCACCGAAACCCAAGCGCTGCAGACGTGGCTGCTCTAAGCAACTGAAATAGTGGAAAAGAAATGAGAGAGCACAAAGTGGTTCCAGCTGGAGACTTAGAAAGAACAATAAAAAAAGCTAAAGCTAAAAATCACCTCTACCAGACCTCTGTCTCGCACACACACAACATGATTTCAAAAAAGGTTAGGAGACACAACAGAGCCCGTGTAATCCTCTTTGTGAGGCTGTAAGCAGTGTGGTGTAACAGGAGCTTTACACCGAGAAGTACCACATTCAATGCTCTGAACATGTCTTTTCTTTCAAGTTACTGATACTCACAGAAGAGCTGCTGTTTTGGCAGAGATTAGCAGTTACAAACCACAAAAAACCCCTCTGTGGCATTACTGACTAACACTGTGTCTCATGACAGAGAGACAGACCTTTTTCTAGCTAGCAAAAATCAATTCCAGGAGCTGAAAACAGGTTTCTGTCCTCACATGTCTGAAATATTTAGATGCTCTGAGTCTTAAAAACCAAAGTGAAAAACTATAAACCTACGCATAGTATAAGACACATTCTGAGTGACAGGCTGCAAATAAATTTGATATTTTCTCTCTTAAATCCATCATTACATGTATTGGTGTTTGATTTTACTAAACTAATAACCAGAGAAGTTAACTTTTATTTTTGCAGATGCTTAGAAATCAAACTATTAAGAGGTACTCAGAACAACAGGTCTCTACAGTATTGTAATGGTTTTGGGTTTTCTTTATTCCACGTTTAAATTTAAACTATTTAGAGCTTTTAAAACCTGCTTTTAAAGCCTACTGTCCAAAATATTCCTTGGAGTAGGCAGATAGTATTTTCATCGCTAATTTTCACCTCCTTTTAAGGGTGCCAGATTGGGGTTGGGGTTTCATGATAAGCTGCACTGATGACATGGCAGTAAGGAAAAGGAAAAAAAGAAAAAAGGAAAAAAAAGGGAAAGAAAGTCTGTGTCTGTGTCTGGCAGGCAGAGCCTACAACTCCCTGCCGTAGGCAGTCTCCCCTCAAGACCAGTGCACGCTCTATTCACAACCCCAATGCAAAAAAAGGCTGTAAGCACGTAGCTCAAACTGAAGAAACAAAGTACTATGCAGCTGAAAAGCCAAAATGTCTGATTTCTCATGGTGAAAACATGCATTTCTTTCAGCCCTTTTCAGGGCTTGCAAGGCACCGAATGGACCTTGAGGCTCAGCAGAACATAGGGTTTTGACACACCGAGATCTAGACCCAAACTAGGAAACTATGGTTCTTGAAGAGAAATAATTTTTAATTCCCAATGTGGAATTTCAGGACACAATCTCCTTTTTAAAATAGCATATTTTAGTTTGGTTTTAATAAGCACAGATTTTAATTCAAGCCTATTGCAGTATGATCTTTAGGGCTGCACAGCTACACAAAATAAGGAAGACCTTTAATTTTAGCAAATAATCCTTTTTCCTCCGAAACCCTTTGTCTCCAGTTCTGCAACTTGGATGATGCTCTAGGATAACATTAACCTCTCCGAGCTCCATCCGTTACCTCCAGCCATCTACTGGGTGCATTCTCTCTCCGGGGGGGGGGGGGGGGGGGGGGAAGAACAACAACAACTTTACCCCAAACACATGCAACTATTCTAAGCACAACTGTTTCTTGCTGCCTTCTAAGATTTTAGGTGAGAAAACATAAAGTTCTGAAAACAGCATAGTACTACCTCCCTTTTCATTGCTAACGTGATACAGAGCTCTAGAACTAAACACACTCGGTTTATTTTGCAGTTTTGCAGAAAACAGAATATAAAAAGAAAAAAATTGACAACGACAATACAATTGTTCTAAGTTACAGGCCCACATTAAATCAGCAAGGGTAACAACTAATTTCATAAATCTTACTTCTTACCCAATTATAATCCTTTCATTAGTCTTTAAAGAAAAGTTGTAATAGAAAGAGCTCAGAATGTGATTAACCTGCTGAATTTTTCTGACATATTTCAGACTATAAATGCTGAAATACGAAGGGGACATATTGGGGTTATTTCCTAAGAATCTGTTCTAGCTTAAATACAGAAGTTAGAGGAAAAGGAAGCAGCAGATTGGTATGTCACTAATGTTTATTTACATCCTACTTCTTCCTGTACTTACTGATAAAAATTTCATCTGTCTGCCCCTGTAATTCACTGGCCCTCCTGTTTTAAAAGCATATTTAAAGTTAAAGCAAATTCAAAGTTAGAACAAACAAATAAAAACAGAATTGCAGCACATGAACCTTTCATTTTACTTTCAGGTTCCCAAGACTCCAAACAAGCCCACTTTGTTTCAGGAAACAAAAAGATTCTTGAATTAGCCTCGTCACCGCAACTGGTCAAGAATTTCCTAAAAAAACCCACATTTCTAGTTGAAAAGAAAAAGTGCTACCATGAACAAAATTGTTTTCTCCCTTCCCACAGGAAATTAAGAAGTTTTCCCATAACTAAAAGGCTTTGCTAGCTTGCTTTTGATCAAGTGACCATAGGTTTAAATTTATTTCCGCTATATATTTTACTCTCTCTTTCCACCAATCATTTCTACTTCCTTTGTTTTTCTGCTTCTGCAACATCCTACCAAGGCAGGCAATTAGACCTTAATGTGATAAGAATGGATTATGAGATTCCTCTTAGCCAGGATGCTGCAAATGTCAATTGTTCCACAGACAATCTGCAAAGATCAAAAAGATGGCACCATCCTTTTTTTTTTTCTTCCCCACAGAACCATGTGTAAGGAGCCCCAGAGCCCTTGTAAAATAATGCATAAAGACATTCAGAAAAGAGCCTATGAATGAATTTGTGCATTCTGAGCATACAGGCATGTTCATTGCCTGCATTGGTTATTCAGTTTCCGAGATTAAGAGAAGTTTAAAACAAACTGAAGGAGTTTTAACCAAAACACCAGTAGACTTTGGGATCTAGCAATAGAGGGAAATTGTCCCTGCTACTGTAGCTGGGAATATTACAACTATTCCTATCCTAGCCCGGTTTGCAGCTCGTAGTATGTTGGCTGAGGCACTGCCCCTGGATAGCTGTAGAGAAGCAGCAGCCCATTTGAAAAAGAGGAGTTAACTCTCTGCTGCTTTATTCCGCAGGGGATTATTGTGCTTTGCTCTACCTGACCCAACTCAAGTTACAAAACCAGTTTTAGGTACAACTGTGACTACAGCTTCTTTTCTCAAGCATCCTGCAAATCAAACCCCCAAGTTCAGCTAAGCATGGATTTGCACGTTGAGTGTCCCTATTGCCTGAAAAGCCCAGGCAACATTCCACAATAAAATACAACATAGATATTTTTAAGTAGGTATTTTAATAGTGTTTCTCTGCTATATGAAATGTTTTGCTACTTCTTCAGCGACGGGAAGTATTGCAGAATATTAACCAACACCAGAAATCAAGGACTACAGCGCGGCTTACGGTATCAGATACTTCCTGATTAGTGCTTTTGTCTCAGGAAGATCAGAAACGGATTTAACATAAGAAACCTGCATGGAAAAAGATTTCCATTTTTTTTTCCACCAAATTAGAATGACAAGAATTCCCACTCACTATTTCTTCCCTAAACATCTGACAGCGACCAAATCTACCAGTTACAGATCAATCTGCAAGATCTGGGTTGGTTTGTTTTTGTTTGGCTACCCCTTGACTGAGCAAATCATTATTTGTTTGGCCTATTTGATATTCCAGGCTAAGCAAATTTCTATGGGATGGGATATTTTCTGTATGATTTGACTTTCTTAAAATTAATTGCATGTCACCCTGAAGGTAGTATTTTAGAGATGGTGTACCACAAGATGCTCTGTGGGCGTAATGGATGATAACTGAATAAGGAGAAAGCAACGAACACAAAGCTGAAAGGAGATTTCCTGTAGAGAAAAACATTCCAACTAAGGAACAAGAGTTCCTCAATAGCTTTTAATTATAACTAAACTCATTATATAAATATATACGGAAAAATATGATGCTGTTATTTGGTAATATACTTGCATGATTAAGGAGGATTAATTAGCACCACTCATACACTCATTATTTCAGAAACAAAAAAAAACCTAACAAAAACCCCCACAACTAACCCATCTCCCAGGTTCCCCCATCCCACTGCCCAAATTGTACAGCTATAATTTTGGACTTTCCCTTGAAGGAAATATATAGTCTCTAATATAGACTGTAAATAAATTCACCAACTAAGGAATCATCATCTTTATGAACAACATTAACCTGACTGACAGTAATTCGGTAAACGAAAAATTATCAAAATCTAATTTCTCTCAGACTGCATACAGAAATATTAGGCTTCAGTAAGTTGGAGACAAAAATAAGATTCTTGCTTTATATAATCAATGTCAAATTAGTACCCATTTACAAAAATTAAATCTATAAAAAACTTTTTTCTTTTTTTAAATCTTCAAAAATTCTGCCCTTCAAAGCTGGGCTTTTTCAGGTTGTATAACACTCTAACCTACTTTTGGATCCTGCTATTAAAGTGTTTACACTGAATCTTCCTTGTTTACCAGCTCTTTGAAGGTCTAGTGCTATACACCACTCCTACACAGATGGTTTTGTAATCAATGTGATATTTAAAAAGCAGTATTAGCAGCCATAATTTCCCTAACAATAAACTCTCAAATCATACCTCATTCTTGCCTTGCTGTAAATGACCCGAGAGGTCTGTTTAAGGATGACTGTCAAAACAGGAGCCCAATGTTGTACTTCTGACCAGCTCCCCAAAGCACCCAAAGCTTATTAACGCAATTAACCCTGCGTTTGCCGCATGCAAGTTCTGTGTCCACAGAGCGCAGAAAATGAGCAACTGCCCACTTTGCCTACTGCAGTACCCCTGAGCCATGCTCTTACGAGAGGGCTGCTTTGACCAAAAGCACAAGCTTCAGTTTTTATCCACATTTATCCCCAGGCTTTAGAGTGCAGTGCAGGCACTCAGTATCTTTCAGAATACGACTTGCCAGTTTTTGACCTTGAACAGCTCGGAGAGATCCTAAGCTGAATGTTCAGCAACACTGCTCTGTCCCCACTTCGCGCAGGTTAGTAGCACCTGAGACCATAAAGGGCGTGAGAGAAGAGATAGGAGAAAGAAACAAGAGTGGAGAGGAGAGTGGTCCTTGAGCATCCCTCTGCGTGGGTCTCTCTAGCTGGTGAAGAGCTCAGTATTATAACTATACGTGTTACAGTTCAAGTCAGTTAACCACGTGATTTTACAGTTATAAAACAAACCACCTAGCAAGGCAACATGCAAGAAACCAAGAGAGATGACTAATGAGGCTAGACCCCAGCAGGGGTAAATATGGAAGTTATGCTCTTCATATCTGTAAGTAACAGTCCATGAATGCAGAGGCATTTGACAGGCAATTTCTTTCAGGAAGAACATGAATCTTGCACAGCACAACTGCGTGAACAGAAATCCTACAGCAGAGTAACAAGGACCTTGCGGATGAAGGCAAAGACATGCCTCGGTGTACCCTGGCACATGCACTCCAAACCTTACATTGCTGTTACAGCCGCCATTATTTACACAATACTGATTCACCCTTCTTTTATCCGAGGCAGCACATCACCAGTGATCAAAGAAGCAACGCTAAGGCTGAGCGATCAGGTTTCCAGCAGCATTTTCTGTTTTACCTAGCCAGGCTACAGCAAAAACAGCGAGCGGACACTTTGTATCTCATTTCACAGAATTCCTAAAACATACCCAAACTGGTAATCTTGAAAAGACAGCCTAACTTGGGTGTGCAAGACCCCCAGTTTAACACTAAGTGCTTTTACTCAAGTACAGACACAACTGAAAGTTACTGCCATTGATTTAACCTGTGCTGACATGGACGTACAATGCAATTAAAAGTTACACCATCCAATAAACTCTAACAGTTGCTTGCGCTCAAGTGTTAAACATTTAATCCCTTTGCCATTTCAAAATCTGCTGTTCCCCTATCTTTTAGCCAGTGATGTTTCTGCAGTGTTTTCACGACCGCTATCAGAAGCACAGGAACACACAGTAAACATCTGGCGCTTCTACTGACCAGAGCACTTTGGGAATTTATCAAGATGCAAAAGCAAGCTGCACCAAAATAAAAGCACATCTGGTAACTCTAGTCCCTAGAGGCTGCTTTTTATTACTAAAAAAACCCCAGCGATACAATTTTTTAAAAAGTAATTAAAAGGATTGGAAGAGAAAAAGGAAAAAAATAACAATTATATTTCCTTTTTAGTTTAGAAATCTGAAAAACAGAACAGTTAAAAATGGTTTAGACCCTGAGATGTTATTTAAATTTGCTTTCACGTAAATAAGTCCACATGGCTACAAAGTTTGTTATATGAAATAGCTTGATCTCAGGTAGAGATGGCACTGAGCGACTCATGCAATTCTTCTGAAAAATACTCCTTTCTGATCCACAGCCACACACGCTGCCAGTCTCTGTCTCGTCTTGTTCTGGATTCACTTGAAACTGGGGCAACTTCAAAAGCGGTAAGAAATTGAACTTGGCATAGAGCAGCTAGTTTGGTGATTTTAAGCCACAGAATGTAAAGATACAAATCTTATTACAGGATATATTAGTACCTTTAACTACACACCCTAAACATACCTGAAGAATAGGAAGGAGTGCCTACCAAAGAAAAAGAAATGTGTCGCTTATACTCACGTTGCTGTAGGTTTTAATAGCCCCTCTTAAGGGCAAAATGACCTCTCCACCCTAACTCATGGTACTGAAGTCTAGATTTACTTAATTTCTAAACCGTATTCCCATCAGAATGGAAGCAGGTTTACTGAGTAACTAAAGTAAGTTATTCTCAATGAATACTTTCCTTCTTTTTATTTTTAATGGACATGTCAGCGACCTTGCACTGGAACATTTACAGCATCCTCACAGAGATCTAGAGCCAAGAGCAGACAAAAAGTTCCTTTAACTAAAGAACAGGCTCCATTGTTCCCTACCTGAGCTGGTTCATCTCTTCAGACAGAACAGCAAACACAGTGACTCTCACTGGGTTACACATTAAACAGAAGTTTCATATACAAGATTTGCACATGTATAAGCTGCTGTATTTTCAAGTACCTGCAGTGACGCTTCTGTTATATCCATTAGCTAAAAGTGATCTAGGAAAGGTCACACTTAAATTAGAAAACTAAAACAACAAAAGCAAATTAAACACAGACACAAAAAACCCACCAAAAAGCACCCAGCGACACAAGAAGCTACATGTAAACACCAGCCTCCTACTCCCACATCAGAGTTCCTCTACTTCTGCCAAGATCTTTTCTGTGGCAAGAGCAGTAGGAAGGTGCATCAAGTGCAGCTGAGAATCAGGATATGAAAAAGCACACTTTAATTCCACCTTTCCTTTTACCCACTATGCCAACATAGAGCTGCCTTGATAAAAACAAAGGCAAGTCTACAGCTCAATAAATAGGCTGCACCCTCAGTTTTCAAATACACAGCCTCTCCAGCTCTTTATGGGACAATAGTCAAACTATGTTCCTACTTAAATGTCACGCAGCTTCTTTTCTCCCCAGGGAGAAGGGGAGACTTCCTCACTCAAGCCAAGGACTAGCTGTAAAGCCATGTCACAGACACTACTCGAGGTAACTGATAAGCAGCCTCCGACACCCCTCCCACCACCCTGTTTCCCCCCACCCCGGGTAGACACCGCACAACAGATAGCCTGCTCCCAACCCTACCTGCTCTTTATCAAGCAAAGAGATCTTCTATGCTTTGGACATCCTGCCAGATGGGTAACAACGGTGGCTTCTCACATAAAACTGATCAACAGATGAAGGATGACTTATTAATGTTACCGCATTCCTGCCAAGCTTCCAATAGCTGAATCTCCAGTGGTTTCACGCCAGGAAAAATGCCTGCAGCTGAAGCATTTATCCTCAAAGGGATTTACTGAAGTTTACTATATTTCTTTTTCCTCTCCCAAACTTAAGCTGCTTTCTGTAAGCGGCAAGCTATTTACTTAGTCCATCTAGTCCCATAATTGTTTGGTTCAGGGTGTGTACTTCAATCTCAGTACTTAAGCATAAAAGGGAATTACGCTACAACACGTATTTTGGAGGCTGTTGTTTTGAAATTTTGCTGATGAGTTCAGATCACCTCCTTCCTTTTTATGCTGTATTTTCTCAAAACCCCATTCAAAATGTTGCCTTAAGAATATCAAGAATGTTCCAAAAGACTTACTTTCTTCCCCGAGACGGCAGCATTCCTGCTCTAACAAGCTTCCAGCTCTGCAAAAAGGTTCAGTGAGGCTCAGTTGCGTTGCTTGCTGCCATTCATCAGCACCAACAGATCCATACAGCCTCCAATTTAAATATTTACTATTGCTAAATTTATATTATGATTTGACCCAAATGCTCCAGCTGGAATTGTAACCTCTGCACTGAGGGCTCTCCAGCAGGGAGCGGGCAGACAACCCTTGCCCCCGAAGGCTTACAATCTAAAAGTGATTATTTGTTAGGGAATGACAAGCACGTTTGTGGCCGTAAAATCCAAAGCAAAAAAACAAAACCCATCAGGCTTCCAGAAAAAGATAGAAAAAGTGGGATAGCAGTGTGATTAAAAGTGTAATCAAACTTAACATTTTAATGCACTGCTATCTTTGAAAAGGCTTAACATTATGTCCAGATAAATCAATTTACAGTTGCAGCATCCCTATATACTTAGCCATACTCCTTCCCACTGGTTTGAGGATGATGCTATCTCAAAAATAAGGCACTAAACATAACAGCGCTTGAAACCTACCTTTCCAGTAAAATAGACAGAGGTTTCCATTCCAGTCAGATCTGTTTTAAAACAGACAATGAAGCTTTCCAAGTATGTACTTCAGTTCAACTCAAATAAACAAAATAAAAATACAGAAAGGAGACATTTTATTCAATCTCATCTACAGACAGATGCTACTCCTGCTCCAGCACTTACCACCTTGCCGTGATTACTACAGCCTTCCCCACGCACTCACAATAATGTTTTTGGCAGCCACCTTCACAGACATGCGGTCATGTACCATGTCGCTGTCTGTCTGACTTTTACAGCCAACGTGCTATCTGCTTGGATGGCCAAATGGGGAAATCGGTCCAGAGGCAGCTTTTCTTATTCTGCAGGCAGCTTTCCCCTTACCCCAGGTGCTCGCCACTGGAACTTGTTTCGGCAAGTTCCTCATCACTTAAAGCAGCACAATAGCCGCTCCCCAGCTGCTACAGAAATAAAAGGAGAGTTGCCCTCTAACTGGAGGAAAACAAAACAGTCAGGTTTTGTTATTGCTATTGGTTCAATACACAGCCAAACCAGGTAATTTTCACATCCTCCAGCAGGCGCCAGTCAGGTCCCCAGGAGGATCTGTGCAAGCACAGATAACCAGCAAGGCAAGTTCAGGACACAGCACTAGCACCATAGTGACCTGGGAGAAGAAGGGTCCTTTCCTTCTAAATCATCTTCTAGCCCTCCCACCAGCATGCCAAGATTTCAAAAAATAGGGGAAACGGAACGTCTGAGCTTGTGCAAGTATATCACCAATGATTTCAGAGTCCTGGCTCTCATTGTGCCTTCCACCAAGCATAATGCAAGGCTTTCAGAAAGAGGTGCAATCCAGCCCCCCTTGCTGCCCTGGTGTCCTGTGCAGAACAAGGTGGAGACTCAGGACTTGTCCTAAGGCAAATTGTTCTTTAACATCATTTCCAGCAGTATTTCTATAGGCACGTGTGATGGACAGGGCATCACCTACTCACATATATGAAGCAGGAATGACGGAGCAAATGGTGCTTTTATCTTGTAACAGCGCCAGAAAACACCAGTTCCAGTGCAGTGGTGGTGGTGCGAGACAGGACAACTACAGCGTTCTGCTCCCACAGGTGGCACCACCCTACGGGCCTGCAAACACCCTTCTCTTGGAACAGGCTAACCTAGAGGCAACCTGCAACTATCAGGAGACAGCAGGGATTACTTGAGCTCTTGGTTTGCATTTCAAATTGTTGACTCAACACAAAACAAAACCACAAAATGGCCACAAAATGCCCACACAGTGACCTGTATCGCATCATAGCTAAATGCGAGTAATCTTTGATACACCAGATCTATTCATAAGTTTGACTGGCACTGTTTTAACAAGGATCTACTCAAGAACGTTAGGACAACTAGCCAACCGCTTTATTTATATGTTCCTGTTATCTCATCTGCACACTTGGACTACTGCCTGTGCATGTGGGTGTACAGCAATAATATACACATGACTACATTCCCATAAACCGTCAGTTAAGAGTTTAGGATTTGTCATGGCCAGACAAAAACCATGAACGAAACCATCCATTTAATTTATTATAAGGTTTTGTAACAGCCTGTCTGACCAAGAATTTTGCCTGCCAAATTATGCCTCAAGTACTTTTTTTTTAAACAAGAAAAATGTTATCAAGGCCCAGAATTCTACAATAGTTTTTGTTCCCTTTTAGGCTAAACAGCAATTCTAATCTCCGTTTCAAGTTCCTCAAAGGCTAACAGTACAAACCCTTTCTCTTAGATATAAAGCCACCAAGTGACTTTGAATTAACAAAACTTAATTAAATTATTCCTTTAAGGCTTCACTGGTTTCAGTTTCCCAAGAACAGACTTGCTTTAGGAAGCCAAAGTAAAGGACCGTTCTCTACCCCCGTCACAAAGCTGGGGACATCCACACACAGCACCAATTGACCTTGCCGGACAGACCCGAAATGATGACTTTAAGAAGTGATGTGCTACTGCTGTAAGTTCTTGCACATGGACACAGCCACGTCCATGTTCACAGTAAAGCGGCCCTGGATCACAAGGCCTTTGCGGAAATCCCGAAGTTGGATCCTCGCTCGCCACACGTAAGCAGGCATGAGATGGCTGTTATTTTGGGTTTGAAGCCAAGAAAGGGAAGAGCCAGTACAACAGCTGGCTGGCAGTCAGACATTGTTCTTTAGGCTTGATGGAACGTTGCAGCCTTGTCCCAAAATTGGGCTAATGGCTTATTGTGCTGCTTGCTCTGTAACGAGTGGCAGAGCTACTTTTGGGTTAAAACACTCTTTACATGACAGACCATTATGGCAATCCTGCTCCTGACTCATTAGAAGCATCCTCTCTCTGTCTCATCGTGCCATGCATCAGATGCCACTACCTTTCACAATACTTGCATTGTACGCTCTATGCTCCTTGTGTAGCACTCAGCTCCTGGGTCTTGGTCAGAGTTCCTTTGTATTCAAACAAAAAAAAAAAAAGTGATTTTTGGACAAAGAGCTAGACTCTTCTAGCACTTGATATTTATATTGCATAAAAGGTTCAATTTCCTACTCTATATCAAAGCCTTACTGCATTATGCATTGTGTAATTCTGTCTCAAAAAGATTACAGTCCAAAAATTCAGTTGAATTGCATCAAATTTCGTACTGTAAAACACGGCAGAGCGTTTGAGGAAGGCAAAGTTTCAAGCTTGATCAGTTATAGAAGGAAGAACCTTTATGTCGTGGCCTAGAAACAGGAATAAATCTCCTTTTATCTTCTACATTAGCAACACTTTGACCACAGGAAAAGTCACAAAGTAAAGACATCCTAAAAAAGTTTGCAAATATTAGTAGTGTGTTGGAATTATTCCTTAATATGTGACTATCCTGAAAAGTGATTTAACAGAGGTATCATTGAAGGATATATGTTAGCAGGAAATTTTGCTATTTCCATGCGGGTGTACAATTCACAAATAAAACTATTTCTCTCCAGTTATTGGAACTCTTCCTCAGAAAGTGTGGCTGAGGTTTCCACATACAGTCAATCTAGGGATAACACTTCTTAGTGCTCTGCATAGACTTACTTGCTGAAGCTGGCCATATTCACTGATACTTCCTTTGTCAAATTAAGAGAAGCGAGTTGTGATAAAGCTTTACTTCCACCCCTAAAGGGAGAAGACACAACTGGCTGTATATGTGCAAGAAACAAACAAAATGAGTAATCAGGAAGTGGCTTTAAAACAAAAACAAAACTCCCATCAAAAACTAAAACACTCATGGAGGTAAAGGCCAACAGGCTTAGGCTACAAGATCTCAAGTTATATAAATAAGAGCAATAATGCTATTGTGACTCATTTATTAGGGAATCTTTACTGCCTTCAGTTAACAACAAAAAAAAAAAAATTGTGTGATGATGGCATGCTTGACATTATCCAGTTACATAAAATGATTTCTTGCTTCTGAGTTGCTGTTTGTGAATAGCTGCAATTTGAACAGAGATCTGAATAGAGATCCTTCTACCCTCTCACGGTAACACAGACTCAAAATGAAAGTTTATTAGCAATGAGCAAAAGCATAAGCAGATTAACATGAAATATTCAAGCTTTCCAGGTTAGACTTGCATTTAAGCTTTTTAATTAGGAGCTCTACACCTCTATAGTCCAAGGCGAAGGTCAGCAAGGAACAATCCACCAGGTTATGTCACCACAGACAGCTACTATAGTCTTCTCCAGTCCTCCTCTGAGACAGCTGTCACTGTCAACGCCACAACAGACTACAGGTCTGATCCTCCAACTCCTAGACAAGGTCCCCCTGCCAACTGTAACACCACCTCACCAACCACCACAGGACAAACTATTTCTTTTCTTAGTAATTTAAGTCACTGAAAACCCACAGGATATAAAACTATAAATTACCACAACCGTGCCAAAAACCAATACGGCCAAAAACATAGCAGCAAAGTGCAGTTATTTCTCTGTAGATGAAAGCCAAGGGATTTCTAGTGTTTTCTTTCCTCTAATGCTCAAAACCAAAATGCCAGCAGCATGTTCCTTGGTAGAAGCCCAAAGACCACTTAAAAGTCTCCATTTTCAAGATGTCTTAGACTACATAACTTATTTCATTACTTTCTCCCCCTCAAAGTACAAAAGCAGCTTCAGTTTTCTCTGTGATCCCCTTTGACTCTTGGAACTCCTGTGGGCAGACAAGAACACCAAGAGCTATGGATACAGCTTGTATTTGGCATTAACTGAACATCTTTAATTTATGATTTACAATTACATTACAAAATGCACATATACACAAATGTGTCTTACGGATCAAGCCATCTTTCCACAGTTAGCAAATGATGCAATTTATTCAGTCATCACAGTCCAGATCAGACCAGTGACACTGTAAGACATCATGCAAGCAATACAATAGCATGTACTGAAGAACTACTGAAAACTCATTTAACAAATAAAATCCATCTCGTAAAAAAATCCCACAGAAGTCTTTTGCCGCAGTATATCATCTGTGTTTTGGACTCAGCATTCCAAAATATTTAGCTTTTTCTACAACAAAGAATTTAACTTGTGTTAGAATGACTGCACGCAGGGAAAAATATGGCATTCGTACAAGAGCCACAAGATATCACACTTATCAACTGTGCTTCTTGATGAAGCTCTTAAGAGCTAATTCACAGCTTCTATGACTTCAATATTGTATTTTCCTCTGTTCAAAGGTCCACTATCCCTACTCGATGCTTTGCCAGATTAGTGCTATTTTAAGCTAGACAGGCAGCCCAGGGAGGTAGGACTGAGCTGTTACTTTTATCATTGCACAGACCTTCAAAGGAAGTCCACCCACTGGTCCCATCTTTGGACCACGAATGGCACAACCACAAAATAACCATTGCCACCTACAAGGACAGAGATGCTAAAATGCTTGATCTTTTGCATTTGCTCAAGTTTTAAAACTTTTATTGCATTGCCATTCTTCTGATGTTCTTGTTTTAAGACTTCCCTCCCTCTCTTTGCAATTCTGCAGATTCCTTTCCACCAAGACTCTTGGACAGTGCAAAGATGTGGGTCACAAGACACATCCAGGACCTGACTGGTTTTCTTTGAGCATGTACATGTGTTTCTGTGTGGACACAAACAGTGACAAACACAGAAGAGCTCTCTGCTCTTCAAGTGACGTCTCAGTAGCATACTGAGGTAAGACACTGCCAACAAGGCTGAGCAGCTACTCCCAGTGCTTGGAGACCATGAAAGAAGCAGCACAGAAACAACCCCCACAGTCATTATGCCTGTACCTATACCTCCCCGTCAACGATTTCCATCCATTAGTATCTACCAGATGCAATTGTCACACACAAATAAAGTTGTGGGTGTGCCCGTGTGCACCTGCAGGTAACCTTGGGATGGAAAAAAGGAAAAGAAAAAAAAAAGTGATGAAGATTGAAACATTTGTAACTCTCAATTTAAGAACAGAGAGAAGCTTTCTCCAAAACAACTATCAGGAAGTAGTTAATAAAGGAAATTGGAGACTTTTGCTTGACAAAAAACACAGCTAGGCCTTCTTCCTTCCACATCTCAAATCTCCTTGCTCTATTCCATTCCTCTCCACTTCTGAAGACATCAATCCTCAAATAAAGACCGTGCATTTTCTCTGCAGATCGATTACTTTAAATACAATGGACATTGTACCAGTATGATCACTGAAAAACTGAATGCTCAAAACCAGTTTGTTACTCTGATCCATGTATATTCTGTTTGTAGATCAGCATGTATGCCCTGCAATCGGAGGCACAATGACAGATCTCAGCGTGCAGGGTGCGTTCTCCCTTTATCACCACCTCCCCTTCGTACACACACCCTCAGTGTTCCTTCAGCCAGCACTACGCTTCTTCTCATATTAAATTTAGAAACAGACCTCTGAATCACCAGTTCCTGTTGTTGAAAGTAGCTAGAAACAGATGTTACAGCAAAAGAAGTTTCCTAGTAAACAATTATAGAATAATCTGCCCACTACGTTAGACCCCATTGTTACAAAACATTTTTAAACCCTAGAACAAGACGGTTTATAGATTTATATGAAACTAAATAATTTCATTCCCTGACGTGCCTAATCCTTCCTAGAATCATATTACTTCTTACCCAAAATGGTATCATGCAGCAGCGAGTTCCAGCGGTTAATTGTCCACTATAAAAAGAAACAAACAAACGAACAAAAAAACCTTAAAAATGTTGCTTATAAACTCATTGCTTGTGAGCCTCCCACTGCACTTATTCCATTCCATTCTACTTTTCCTTGTCACGTCTTCAGGTGCACCTTCAAGAAGAGGAACAGAAAGATCTGAGCTACTACTTTGCAAGAGAAGAGCAGCACAAAGATTCCAAAACTGGTTATATGCAAAAAAGATCAGTTCCAGAGAGAGGAGAGCAGGCAGCGCCACACACGAGCTAATCCACCCTGCAGAGAGGAATTACTTCCTAGCATAAGCAGAGTGGAAATGCACCCATGTTTCCCAGTTTAAGTCCATGAGGAAGCATACGCATAGTTAGGAAACTCTTGGCAACCACTTGTGGACTCCAATTTCTTCTGTTGCTCTCAAAATATTTAACAGAGGAACTATGTATCTCGGGCCAAGAGGCACCATCCATGTATATGCCTCACATGTATGTATGTATATACACACACACACATTCTATATACTTTCTATCAGAGAGGCCAGCTGGTGCTCAATTATTCAGCATATAAGGAACATTTTGTTTTGCAGGTTTGTATAGTCCCATCTATGAATTACTGAAGCCAGAGGGACACCACAGACCTCTATACTCAATTATTCCTGTATTTAGCCCAGAGGACTACACGTAACTGTAAGCCAAACCTTTGTTTGCCTAACACAACACTTCCAGAAAAGCTTTCAGCCCTGGGAACATTTTGGGTGGAATCCACCACTTTCCTTTGTCATTTATTTGTTCCAGCGCTTACGCTCTCTCACCGTTACAAATGCGTGTCTTATTTTCAGTTGCCTGATTTCAGCTCCCAGCCATCAGCTGTGTTACGCCTGTTTCTGCTAGCCTTTTAGCCTCCAGCGTGCTCTCCCTCAGAAGGTGCTTCCCGCCAATTATCAAGTCACCCCATTTATCTATCAAGAAACAACAGATCCAGCAACAGAATGAGCTTTTCAGGCTCTCCTTGTGCTACCTGAACACCACCCTGCCTTCAAATATCTCCTCTGACTCTTTTCTGAACTCACTCCTGTTTTCAACAGGCTGCTCACGACCCCAGAATCATACATAATTCACCTTCTTTTGCCCATTGCCCCTCCTACTTATACACCCAAACTTAGACACCTTTGCTGCCCTGCAAGAGGTCAGTCACGTCCAGTTGCTTACTCACTGCACCCCCAAGTAGTCTTCTCCCCAAGCTCCTATTCTGTCGCTACATTGAAGTGCAACACCTGCAGGCCCCATGATCTTGCATCAGACCATATTAAAATGCACTTTTGATTGATACAGCTCACCAGGATACCCAGATTACTCCGTACAAGCTGCCTTGTCCTTGCTTACCACGCTGCCTAGCATGACATGGCCTGCCAATTGTATCAGTACAGATCCTGTCCTTGTCTCCAGGTACCTGATGAAAAGGTTCAATGGAATCTCAATCCTTAAAACAGATTCCTAGAGGCATTCCCATTTGATAATGATTCACCATCAATGACTAACTTTTAAACATCAGTCAGTCAGTTCTTAATTCGTTTATTTTTGCAATACCACATAGCACTAACGTGTCAGGACAGGAGTCCCAAAGCAGTATGTCAAAGTCCTAACTGACTACCTCTGCTGTTGCCGAGAAAGGGAACTATAGGTAGCACTTGGAAGGAGCCAGGGAGTAGTAGGGGACCGCAAGGGTTGGACTATCTCCCTGCCCCTGCATCAGGTGGCTTTTGAAGACGTAGCTTTACTACATCTCATGCAGGTCACTCTCTCAAGTAAAACTTAAGTTTCCAGCATGTCACCACATTTGCTAAGACACATTTCCCTTGAAGTGATACAGACTGGTATTAGTCTGACTAATGTTTTATCAATTGAATATTGCATTAACTTTTCCAATATTTTGATGAGGATTAATGTCAAGCTAGCTAGAATATGGTTAAATAGGTCACCCACCCTTCCCTTGTCTACTCTGGCACAGTTAATTTTAAGACCTTCAATGCCAACAGTTATTAAAAACTGTCTGCAGGCCTGCAGACTTTTCAGCAAGCTCTTTAAAACAATCAAGTCATAGCGCTGCTGATTTACATATGTCTATCCCTAGTAGGTAATAAATCTTTATTCATTAAGACAGATTTAATTCTCTGTTGGAATGGCATTCATGGTATCACATTCTGTACCTTCCCAAATACAGAACAGTATTAACAAATATTTCTACTTTTCTTGCATGAGCTACTTTATTATCTCCATCTAGTAACTGGAATTATTTGTTTTGTAACGGAACTTCAGCTGTAGAAAATATGCAGAGTTAATTCTCTAACTTGCTTCCTAAATTCTAATGTGTGCTAATTCTCATGTATCCATTGTCCCCTTAATTACTGTATCTTGCTTCGAAATTTCTAGATGTGTCCTGAAGCCAGAGGGCTGTTAGTGTAGTTGTCTTTTTTTCTTTAAACCAGAATTTCAGCTTTTGGGCTATTTAGTATCTTCTCATAGAGATCTCTGTTTTCCATTCACATATTTCTTCCTACAATAACACCAAGTTCTTCATGATGACAAATAGGCTCTTTTGAAGCATTAAGTAAAATTTCTTTGGGGCTGCTCTCTGTTTGTCCATCCTGTACATAACTGGGTCACACTCGATGGTCCCATGGCAACCACCAACTTCCAGTTGTGTGATACCAAAGTCCACAGTATCTGTCTCAGCTGAAGAGCTGAAACAAGAGCTGACCTGCAACAGGCTGAATGTGCAAGGCACTGAACACCTTCCCGTGATGCCAACAGGATGTTCGGTACCTCGGAAGCGACAAAACAAAACAGTGTGCATAGAGGGAAACAAACCTGTATGTCTGCGGATTAGCCATTTCGGACATCTCCAAAAAGCATTCAAAAAGTATCTATATTAATTTCTCCTATTCCTTGACTGTAAAGGTAAGGCATTTACCAAGTCACCAATCTGGTGAGTCAACCAGACTGGACACACACACACATTCAGGCTCCTCCTCATCAGCCTGACCCTCACCCAGGTTAACAGCTTCTGCATACTACCAGCCATCTGCTGCTTGTTTGGTGAACAGGGCAAAATGAACTGACCTCAGTCCTATCCCAGTGTGGCACTACCACAGAAACTGCAGTGCTCCTCAGCAATCTTGGCAGAGAAGAAAGGCAAAGCAAAGCACACACACTCTGAGTGCAGATACAACATTCCTTATCTGCCCAAGATGGAAGCATCTACGCTCTACCTGGATTTGCACATGCAGTCGATTAAACTTTAGTACAGAATCAGTCCTTAGCCTCTAGGACCAAGTCCTTCACGGGGCAATAAAACAATGTATTCAGCAAGAAAACCACAACATTTGGTTTTGTAATTGCCACAATAGTAGGAAAAACATTCAGAACCTTCCAGTTTCACAACTTTATTTAAATAAATATACTAATTATTCATACACAGTGATCTGTTAAGTATCCTAGAAGCGTGGTGGTAGCAGTCTACAGATGTAATTCTGCAGTTCAACACACATGATGGACTTTTCCACATAATCAGGAATCCCACATGGCTCCTGAAACACATACTTGCATGCATTTAGTTAGAGTAGAAATTCGTTATGATGTTTAGCAAGAGTCTAAATTCAGTAGCTGAAAAGGAAATAACTTGGGTTCTTGCTTTACATCAGCCACTGCAACTTCTTTTGCAACCAAAAATGACTAAGGAAAAATACATACAGTAGTTCAAGTCATTCCTCTTCTTATTAAAACAGCAAAATGGGAAGGAAAGTGAAGGAGGGGGAAAAAGACTGTAGCAGTACATTAAAAAGCAAAACGGAGAGCCCTATCCATACCTTCTGCAATAAATTCCCCCTAAATTAGGCAGCGAATACTCAAAACCACCAGTCTGCACAGACAGTTCAGTCTGAAGTGTACACTCCCTGTGCTGGATTCCTCTGTCCCCTCCTCTCAGGCTTGAGGTAAACATAACTATGCAGGTTGCCAAAAGCCTCAGACACTAAAACATTCAGCCTTTTTCTACTACCCAGATTTTGCCAAAGTTCTCTGCTTCATACACATATCTAAAAAAAGCTTTGTATGGGATGGGAAGAATCTCAGTTTGGGCTCGAAGACCAAGATTTGCTGGGAGGGCTCGTACTCCTCCTCAACTTCCTTCATCCTCCTCCCCATCAGCTTAGAAAATCTCACAAGAAATCAGCAGCTTTACCCACCTAAGAAGTGCATTCCCTTCACTACAACAGATTAAATATGTGAACTAGAAGTTTCTACTGAAATTCTCAGTCATCACACAGTTAATGACAGCTTTAAGACGCCAGTGTTTCAAAGGTCTACTGCAAAGACTAAAGTCAGTTCACATTCCTCTCATAATTTCTGCTTAAGGTTAGCAGAGTCTGAAGGAATTGCTTGAATATTAAATTCAGATAAAAGTACAGAATGACTTTAAAATACAAGTGCTATTCCTGACTAGTAATACATCTGCGTCCACATAAACCCTCCCAAATCCTTAAGAACAGCCTTCCTATATAACATAATCCACTTTGAGGCTTTGTCTGCATAAGGCACTTTGGATTACTTCTTAAGAGACAAAAACCATACAAATTAAAAAATTGATTGATTAAACTGCTTGAGACCCTCTTCAGATGCTCTTTGCCAGAATCAGAGTGACTCTCAATTATTCTGCCTCAGAGATGTAGGGCAGTTGAAGCAATTAACTTTAAATTCACACCTTCAGCTGACTCGAATAATTTCTCAATGGCATGTGAAGACAAGCCCTTAACTCCAGAACCACACACAAGATTTACTCTGGAGTAACTGTCCAAAATATCTCCCTCAGGAGACAGGCTCAGACAACAAAACACATCAGGATGCTGGTTCAGCACCAAACCATTCTAAGAAGAATGCAAGAAACCACACAATCAGAACAGCTTGAATTCTGGTAAATAAATTCATGACTGTGTATTTGCCCGGTTTCTTTTAGAGAAGCATTTCCAACAGGCACCTAGCCTTAGTTTGAAAAGCCTCTTATTCTGACACAGTTTTCCAAGACCCCTCTCCATTCCCGCCCTCCCCATCCCTACCCTTTCTCCGCAAGCTGCATCCCCCAGCTGCTCTTTCCCAAACCCCAGCCTGCCGCCCCGGCAGCTGACACACGGGGCACAATACAACACGAAATGTGACAGCCCCTTGTCGTAAGATTTCAAGCATCACCTGAATACCATGCAAAGCAGCCTGGAGCAGGAATTGCAGGTTCAGATCCAGTGGAGAGGCGCCTTGACTTCGGATGCTACCTCCCCCACAGCTAGGCTCTCATTGTTTTTTCCTGGGGATACATTTTCAGATCAGAGCCACGGCCTGCTGCAGATACAGATCAGCTTCGCTCATCCCACAGTTCTCTGTCACTGACAAAAAATAGCTCTGGAGGGAGAGGAGGAGGTTTTCAGCTGTTTTCTTCTCCAGTCCTCTCTAGCCGTTTCCTCTGTCTTTGTCCTCTCCTGCCAGCTTTTATACCTTGCAATAACGGAGAAGCCATTTTCTCATGTTCATGGCTCGATGTCAGAGTAACTGTTTTCTTACTCTATGGAGCCAGTAAATCCCCAGATCTGCCTTTAAAACAAATTGAATAGTAGCCACAATATTCCAGCAGCACCCTCAACAACATGATCACCAGGCTTTCCATGGAAGAGCTGAAAGAAGCTGGTATCTTACTTGTTTCCTACCGAAGGCAGCCCAGAGAAGCAGCTGGAGTCAAACAGGAGTGGTCCGGATAGATGCTTCTACTAGGCACCACTGATACTCTACAGGGTTCAAAAGAACCACGGGAGAGGGACATTTTCCTAGACACGATCAAAAATAGATGGCTTTAAGATGGCTGGAAAGCATGTAATAGACTATTCTTCAATTTTCTCATAAACAGTAACTTTATTCTTCCTGAAACATTGATCGACATTTGATCCTGTTATGAACAATTCTGAGGCCTCCCCCACAGAGCATCTAAGCTGCATCACATTAAAGCTGTTCCTTTCTCCTTGCCTCTAGCATATTCCTAACATGTAAACAACTCTGCTGTGCACACAGGCAAAGTCACAGCTAGCTAGTGAAAGCTGCAGCGCTAAGGGCACCATAGGAACCCATCCAATCCTAATAACCCATTATTTTCACAGGGCACTGTATTTATTAACTAGAAGCCAACTGCTATTAATGCAAATGTACACGTGAAAAATGATCCCATTAGAAAAGCTGAAAGAATATTACAGAGTATTATTTTTCATAGATAGTCATGTTTCACAGGCTTTGTTACCCCCCATAACCCAAACATACAAGAGAAGTCAGTCTGAATGATGGAAGAATTGTGACAAGACTAGGAAATAGGCAAGCGTCAGAAAATCCAAGCAGGCTTACCGTCTGAGGATTTCTCAGTTGGTGTGACACCACATGACAAGTAACGTTCCTGTGGTCAAGCCTGAAAACCTAGAGGGACTATTTCCTGTTCAGCTTCAAAAAAAAAGAAAAAAAAAAGAACCCAATCACACTTCTCACCTATTCAGCAGGGAAGTAATTAGCAGGAGATACACTGTTACAAAAGTTATCAAAGTTTAATGCAAAAGCATTGCCTAGCCACGTATTTTGTGTATGTTAACTCTTGCTTTACGGGCTCTGGACCAAGCGTAGGAGGCAAGCTACCCTGATGAGCCCTGCTCCTTAGGGCAAGTTTCAACAGCCGGATCCACCCACTCTGCCACGGAATCCCCTTACAGCACCATTGCTCAACCCACAAATCCCTCTCCGTAGGCAAGTCCGCGAGTAGGAAAAACTATGGTCTGGAGGAAATAGGTCATCTCTGACCCCTATCTCATCCGTCCAGGGGTTCTGCAGTGATCCCACAGGAAAAGCAAATGTAACGGCAGCTACTTCTGTTTAGGGCCTTCCCTGCATTAGGAGGTTTCCAATGGCAGGAATCCAGAGCAAAGCAGCTCTGGAGTTGTGAAGTGAATACAGCTGCACTGCCAGGCTCAAACACCAGGACCTAGAGCAGGCCAGGGTGCCTCGGGACATTTCCTTCCGACCAGTGCAGCTGCACAATTTTCTGCCTCTTAGGTTAAAAGAGAGCTCAGTGATTTCTTGCTGGCCTTCTGTCCACACCTACTCTACAAACTGGAGCAAATCAGTCATGTCCCAACACCCACTAGCTTCCTTTGGCTTACACATTCAAAGACATCAGACTACGAATTCCAGACCCTGCTTCTTTCTTCCACGACGCAAAGTATGACCCTAGTCACAAATATCCTCTTCCCCTCCCACTTCTTGTCAAATTCCACTGCCCATATTACCACCAAAGCAAGTTTTATCTACTTGAAGCCATGAAATCATCCACTTTTTCCCAGCACCCCTCAAGAGCAAACTGCTTTCCTGTCCTCCTCTCTCTACAACCCAGCAGGTGAACACCAACTCAATCCTGCACACAACATTCACCCAAGGAGCTTTTACTAGAGTGAAACAAGCATTCGAGGAGGTCTAGTTTTACAAATAAAATTGCATATCCTTCCCTGCAGCTAAAATTTTTCATCATCCCCACATTTCCCACTTTCAATCCTTTTAAAACAAATTAAAGAAAAAAAGCTTCCCCCTTCCATATTTTCTGCCAAGGCAAATGGTTGTTTTATTACAAAGGTCAAACAGCCTCTTTTTACAAAACTGGAGCCTAACGCCAATGCTATCCTTGCAAAGCAGTCCTGCACACTCTTTTTCCACTCTAAAAACCCTACTCATGGTAACTCTGCACCGCATGATAAACGTTATAAAGAATTTATACAGCAGTGCAACTAAATCTTAACTTCTGACTAAGGTAAATTAAAGTTCAGGGTTAAAGTAGGCCGAAGTGTATTGCTATCTGCAAGCTGGAAAATTTAGACAACTCTTCACAGACTCAGGCCTTGAAAAGTGCAAGGTTCAGCTGCTGCACCCTATGTATCTGACAAAATGCAATGCCACAAACACCAACACCAGAAGGTTGTAGCTACATCTCACTGCCAAATATCTGACAGCCATCTCCTTTTTAGAGTAGCCTGATCAGAAGACTATAGCCTAGCCATAATTCAGGATTTAATGACTAAGGGGATCATTGAACTGAAAATGTGAAGCATTTCAGGTTTAAATTATGAATGATAGTGACAACTCAAGTTAAAATTATTACACATTTTCATTCACCTTTCACCCTTATAAATAAATAAAAATGAAAGAAAGGTTGGAGAGTGGCTTTTTGTACACTGTCGGCAAACGCCTTGACGTATATTCACCATGCACTAAACATTCAAGATTCAGTATCAAAAATGCCCAGAACTGCACATAGCATGGTTTTAATTAATAAAAAGAGAAAACCCAGTTTATTACCGCTTCTAGGATCAGAGCCACAAGACCTACCTTGTATCGAAGATCCGCCCCAGACAGGAGCACTCAGAGGGTATCAATTTACATCTTAAAGGATTTCAAAAGGCTGCTGAAGCTTCCATGCCTTTCATGAATTGGTTTTGATTGACCCCCCGTCTTTGGCCTACTACAGTTGAAAAACTCCTCAAATAGAGATTATTTATGTTAATTTAACTGAATTCAAAGGGCCAGTTTTGAGTTATCCCTTCAGGGTCACACTGCAGTCTGCAGCATTCTCCACTTTTAGCACTATCCCAGCATGAAGGCAAAAATGGACCTGGGGTTTCCCATTAGACGCAGAGCTCAAACACAAACCTGTAGGAATATAAGGCCTTGACTGACAAAGGCCTATTGAGGAAAAGCAAATGAACCTGTATGCAAGAGCACACAGGTGAAACTGGAAACAGGTGAAACACTGAAAAACTGGAATACCTTTACCACGAAGCACCTAGTATACCAGTGCAACTCAAAAAGGTTTTGAAGCAAGTACAATTAACCCTAACGCTCACACCAAAATAATGGGAACATTCGGCTCTTTCAAAGCACTGTAACCTCATCAAAACACTCGAACCAAATTTGTCATTTATATCTCTATAAATAACGTGTAAGCGAAAGCAAAGAAAAAGCAATATTTGCAGTTCAGGGAAAGAAATCAAAACAAACATGTCCACAGTACTCAAATGCTAAACTACATGTGGGAATCTGATGATCTTTTGGACGGCTGAAAGCTGGGACACAGAGGAAAGGGCTTCTTGTTTTTAAATTAATTATTAATCAATCTTTTCAGCCATCAAACCCCTGCAATGACTCATCCACTTTCTTTACCAAAGTCTAAATTGTTCTGAGAAGACTGCAATTCCACCAGAGCATTACCCTCCCGAGTGCAATACTTAACCCTGCATATAAGAAAGGATTTTAGTAGTTTCATTCCTCTCTCCCACAAAAATATCATGTTCTCATTGAACCTGAAAAGAAAATCACAAAAAAACCATAAGGCAAAACAGTATTTAGAATTTTTACATTGAGAGAAACAAGAGAAGATAAAGTCCACCTCAGTTATTCATAGCAAAGCTATTCTTCCAGTGATGGCATACACTGCAAGCAATGAGGGAATTCACATAATCACAAATCCTCAATAAACATGCCATTAAATGATCCAATTCTTTTACACTCATACAGACAGTGCCTACTGTCTGTAAAGGAATTCAGTTTTATGGAAGAATGGCTTGACAGGAGTTGCTTTTTAAGCTTACAAAATTAAGAACTTGATCCTATACCCCACATCCATGTAAACCTCTCTTCAGAGTTAACAGCTCTATTAAATAAACTAAGCTGCAAGACTGGAGCTCAGTTGGCGATACCTGTGTACAGCGCTTGCTCTTTTCCTGTGCTAAAATTATATCAGAACATTACAACACATTTGCATATCTCCCACACATGCAACTTTTTGCCAGCAGTAACAAGACGACGACATCAAGGCTTAGAAAACATACCAGCCAGAGATAGAACGAGAGGGTGGAGTTTCCTGCAGGAACACCCAGACTGAAGTCCAGCAGCTCCCAGGGAAGGTGCTGCCTTTCTACCAGCCTGATGCCTTCGTATCAGGCTCCCCACTTATCAGTGTCAAATGCGAAACTCCACCCAGGAAACAAAAAGCTTCCTATTGTTTCTCCCCTCTCCACAGCCTCCTGGCTACTATCAGGAAAAGTGGTATCACTCCACCCTTTTTCCATGAGAATGGTTTCCATTTTCCCCTTTTACTATGTTCAGCCTTGGAGCTACAGTGGAGTAGGAGGAACAGGAAAAAGAAGTCTCTGCTGGGTTCTCTCTCCCCTAGTGTCTCCTGTATGGTTTTCCTGGGAATATTTCTAGTGGCAGCCCACACTGCTGCCCTTGATTTTAATCATGCAGAAGTAACATGAAATTCGCATGACCCTTGTCAGTTTTCCAGCCACACAAGTTTTGCAAAAACATCAATTAAAACAATCAGACCTTCCAACTTTAACCTAGCAAAGCTATAAAAAAATTACAGGTAGCAGACCTCTTGGAAGAGTTTGATTTACACATTGGTGCACAGTTATTTTCAGAAAAGCTTTTAGTTAAAAAATAAAAATGACGACAGTGCTGAAGATGCCTGGCACCTTACCTCCTCCTAAGCTGCCAGTACAAAAAAAATTAATAAGTGAATTGATCCAAGTAAAAGGAAGTAATAGAAAGTTACTATCAATCACACAAAAATACCTGACCTGCTATGAATAAAGTGTTACTAAGGTGTGAGAGTAAGTTTAAGTGATCTTGAAAGTCAATAGTGGAATCCAGTGTCATAATTCAAGGTGTGCTACATACTAGAAATTGTAACTTGAATGCTCAAGTTGTACGGAGCCAGGGCCTTCCCTCTGACTCTTTCCAGCGGCCCATTTTTCCCAGTCCCACCCTATCATGGCATCCCAGTAGCGAAGCTCAGTTAAAATGTAAGTAGAACAAGTCAATTAATCTGAAAATCAGGAAAATCTCAAATATTGTGTAGGAAAAATTGAAAACAAGCCCATTCAACTGAGACGGTATAACAATAACAGACTAAATACCCCCCAAGTGATTAATAATCGTTCATTAATGATCATGTTAGCTGCAGGGCAAGTGCCTTTGTACCATAATTCGATGAAGACCCAACTAGAAAGAAATGAAACAATCAAAAATTACGTTTGCTCGTATCAAATCAGGCCAAGTACACACCATGCACACGGGGCTAAGATACTACTCTAGGAAGCAGGCTTTCTGACACCAACACACTTAAGATCTAAATTACCATAGACTAGGGAACGGAAAAATGCAGGACCGCATGAAAGAAAGGCAAACCCTGCTTACAAAATAGCAGTGAGTCAGCTCCTGAGGACTGGTCTATGGCTGCTCTGAAAACAAGATGCACATTCCTTACGTGCCCTCTGGTTGTACAGAATGAAAACAAGTCCATCCCCTAAATACACTTTTAATACGGTAGATGATATTCCAAAAAAGGTGTCAAGAAACATCAGTAACACTGTTTAACCCATTCAAACTTCAGAAAACATTTTCAACCAGTGCTGATCCACACAGCCTTTTAACCCTATACACATCTATCCATGTTTGGTGCATTTAATAAGCAAGACACACTCATATCCCTGGCCTCAGATCAATCAGAAACAGCTTATCTTGAGGATGCTTCCAACTCTAAAAGGTCATTGAGTTATTTTTAAGAGAATCTCTTTCTAAAATGCCATGACCCTTTAGCCTGCCTAGTTCCATCATCTGTGATCAGACTACCCAGAAAGCCAAGAATAAGCTTCAAGGCCTTTTGAGACAAGCTGTGAAACTCAGACATTTAATATTATAAGGAACACTAAGTAACATGGCTACTCCAAGCATTTACTTGGAGAATGCAACTACGTTTGTCCTAATTCAAAAAAATCAAATATAGCTGCCGGGTTTTCGTAACCTGTCTCCCCCTTAGCAAGTGCCCTTGGCTGCAAGCAGCTGTCTCCTTGACCACATTATAGCTCATTTTGTTGTTGTTTAGGGACCATCTGGGGGCTTTCTGGTCTGCTGCTTTTTTTTTTTATTGTTTTCAGATGTTATTGGTGACTGAGGCTTTTCCTGGTATATTGACTATTTCTGAAAAAAAAAAAAAAAAATATATATACACTCAAAGAATTACTGCAGCACACATGCAGGAAAAAAATAGGTCCAATGAGTCAACTCTGTCAATATTACTTTGCTGACAAGTATTAAAACAAGGTGCTGGCCACTGAATATCACGCCAGCATACACTGAATGGAAGCACCCCGTCTAACCCCTCCTAAAAGAACAGAAACCTTGAAACTGGCTCATTTTAGGGAAAGGATTAAAGGTTGTTTTTTCAGGTGTTGTTCTTGCACACTGAATCCCTCTGCCAGACATTGCCGTTGATCATTGCTAAACACTTATATTGCAGAAGTACCTAGAGTCCTCAAGTAGGTCAGGGCCTCAGCATGCAAGGTACAGAATACATGCATAATACTTGACAGCCCTTGCCTCATCATATTTTTCTATTTCAAGTGTTTGTCTTCCCACTAACACAGCTATGTGAGCAACCCACGCAAGCAAAAGAAACTCAATGACAGTGCAAAAAAACCACCCGAGTTCTACCAACGACGTACGTAAGCGCTATCCAACATACAAAGAAAACAGAAGTAACTCTACCTCTCATTAGGATGTTACATATAAGGATCTAGCTAAATGTCAAAGCAAAGCAGGTTTGGGGCTTTTTAGGTTGGCATAGCTCCAGCTATTATAACAAAGACAGAAGAGGCTGTTGAAATAAGCTTTGGTAAATGTTTATGGATGAGACATCCAATTCTCATTTTCCCATCCCCTACAACCTAGACATACCCTTTTAGTGAAAGAGTTTCTCAATTGTTGCCTTCAGATTAAACTCTGGTTGAGACAGAGCAGGGCTGCAAAACCAAAACAAACAAAAAAAATACATGAACTGTAGGGATAGAAACTACAGAGTGCTAAATAACACATTTGCGTATCTTATATTAGCTGCATTAAAGATGGACAAATATGCCATAAATCTGAAATGATGCTTAACAAGATGATAGAGTTCTTGGCAACCTGATTATTTTACCAAGCTGACAGCCAGTTATCGCAGATTGTCTCTGTCTAAATACACATACCAGGACGGTACAATCGAGGGGAGGAGTGGACCAATACATTCCTATAACATTACCCATGCTTTTTGCTCCACGCTGCTGTCACTTCTGATACCTCCCTGCTCTCCAGCACCACCCACCTCTGCCTTCCCACACACTCATCCACATCCTGCAGAGCTTCCCCGCAGTTCCCCATCCCGTTCCCTCAGCTGAAAAGGAAATACTGGCGTTGCTGTGGATCTTGACTGCAAGTTACCACCAATCAGCTGCTGCCCAGGGACTAGGGACTACGCAGACTTGGGAAAAAACAGCCATTACTCACCAGCCAAAAGGTGGTAACTTGACATGGGACTGTCTAGCTCTATCGCAGCCCATTGCTTCTTGCATCTAAAGAGAATCCCACGCAACACCCCTATTTCCACAGCCCTCCCCATCTCCCCCATACCACAGGAATGTCCGCTGCCCCCAACCTCCGGCAGCGCTACCAACATCCCAGCTCAGTGTCATGGGAGGCAGCGAGTCACCACGCGGGATGACCTGCCTAAAAGGCAAGGCATGCGGGACTGCCAGATCCAGTTGCAAACCACGGCCGGACCCCAGACTGTAGCTCTGGTGCAGACAACAGTCTGGGTTGGGTTTTTTTTTGGTGGGTGGGTGGTCGTGGTGGTGGTTGAGCTTTGCCTCTAAAGCCACAAGCCATCATGCTTCCTCAGTAGAAAAGATTGCAAAAAGAAAACCTGGGCAGTGTTCTCCTTAACTACCACAGGACTTCAAAACAACACATGGGGGGATGGGGGGTGGGAAGGGGCTGTCTGGGGTTTTCCTTTTTTACAAAATTTCTTTTCATGGAATTTTTTTTCCCCCCTAATGTTTCAAACATCAGTAATGCTAACAATCATTAAGTTCTTTATGTAATTACTTGAACTGCCCATAAAAATTGTTTCGCAGCCTGCCTGGAAAAACATTTTACTTCAAAAGGTAGCAGATTCAGTTTACGAGTAGAAAAACCACATTTTTTTGCCCAGCTCCTGCAGAACGTAAGAGGGAAAGGGAAAAGAGACTGATGCCTTATTGATCAAATCAATTCTAATTACGCATAGAAAACTTTTCCACAGCTTCCAATAATACACTGAGCAAGAGCTACTTTGTGAAATGCAAAGTCAGATAAGTGGAAAGTTTGGGAGTTTATTGCTCAGCAGCAAAGGCCAGGATTTTATATATCCAATCACTGAAGGCAGTGGAATGTTATAATTGCAAGCAAGCTCTAGCACTTGAAATAATAAATAAAACTAGAGAAATGTATTATTTATTTAAATTTAAATTTTTCTAAAAGAGGCCCTTAAAAAGCTGTGGACAGAGTAACACAGTATTACAGCTAAACCACAGCAGCACTAAAACAATTGGGCAACAAAGAGCTGTTTGTTCATTTTTTCCCTTGCAAATCTCTCTCTCTCCCCCAGTCTTTGCTGTCTAGGGTGCCAGGCAATAATGTCACCAACTTCTTATGGTACGTCCTTTTCACCATCAAAAAGTGCAAATACAGCATTACTAGACAACGTGTTAGGCCCATCTACACAAGGAAAACTAGGTCTTGGAAAGGCCAACTTTTCCCCATCCCAGCCCAATCCCTTCTGTGGTTTCTCAATTGTTCGAAGTGTTTCACCTCCCTGTGAAACTAAATCAGGTATGGACAAGGATGGGCATACCTTACCCTTTGGTGCCGAACCTCACTATGCTGATTTCGTGCTCCAGTGTTCACAGCCAGCCTCTAAGAGAACAAGAGAACAAGCGCACTGTGATGGTGCTCCCTTATTCAAGAGAGCATCGCGTACCAAAGACAAGGGACGAAACTTGAGGGAGCGCCCACGTGTTGAGAATCTCTTCCCATGTATCCAAAACGCACCTCCCGAGATTCCAGTCAAGAACTGAGATCAGGTAAATATTTCAAAACAACATCATATTGTGTCAAAACACATAGCTAAGATTACTGCAGCCTACTGAATTTGGTACACATCCAGCAGGAAACAGGTCTATACACATGAAAACATGCAACACGACATTACTCCACTGAAGGTTTAAGGAGAGCACTGCTGCGTTTTGACCCTGCTCAGATTTTTCTCTGCTATAGCAAGCTCACTGACAAACACCCGTGAGTGCCATCTCCTTCCTCCCCCATGCTGCAGTCGGTGTCACCGCCCGCGGCCCGGCCGGGTTCATGCTCGCAGGAGGACAAGCTGGCTGGAAGCAGCTCAGCTCACGGACGCGTGGCTGTGGGGACTGGCTTTTGCTATCAGTAATGGACAAGTCTCCCACCTAGGCAAAGAAATATGAGAGCAAAAACAGTGGAAAAACCACCAAAGTAGGGCTATTTTCCAGTTTCTGTATCTAACATTCACACTGAAAATTCTGCTGGGAAGACGGGAAGAAAGAAAAGATAACTTGACATGAAAACTGTAACATTGGAGCGAGGTACACAGAAGTCCTTTTCATTGCAAAGAAGTAGTCAAAATGACAGCCATATCTACACCTAAGGAAAAATTTACTTCTGCCTTGAGGCAGCCTTGGCAATAACATTGTTGCAAGCAAAAAACAGTTTATCGGTTTGGGGGGAATTTAAATAAATTTAATTTATTTGTCAACTAATAAACTTCTAATTACTGCTTCTGGTATCGAAACACACACACACGGGGGAAACAGCCCCTGCTCTCCAATCCCCTCGCCGTACCTGGTCGCAGCAGGGAGGCGACGGGGCCGGCATGTGGTGCTTCCTCCACCGGTCACAGTCCCTACAGGGTCCTCCAGCTCCCCTTTGGCACGCAGCGGGTCCCTTGTGTCGGCTGGGGAGCTGCCTGGAACCGGCCGTGACCGGCGCAGGGCAGCCCTGCCCTCCTCCCTCAGCCCTCGCTGCCAACACCGTGCCAACCACAGCCGATACCAACATCAGTGTGACTCGGTTATGTGAGCAGGCGGACCTGCAGGGAGCCCCTACAACATGGCGGGAGCATATCTCGGTATTAAGTTAGAAGTCAATCTGCAGGAGAACGTCCAGGAAAGTCTGCCGTTTGCAACACGTCTGGAACCGGCACACCCTCCCCCCGAGGCTGAGGGACGCTTCGAAACACACAGCTCTTCAGGACATTCATCTTTTGTCAGCCCTTTGGTAGCCATTGTCAAAAACTGATTTTGATTTTGTCAAAAATGGATTTTATTTTCATAAGAGAGCTACTCAAGGTCTCACCCTCTGCCTCTGCCACAAGCTCACACAGCTCAAACACATGAAATACAAAGGACCATTGGCACAAGCTACACCTGGCACTCACTCCATGAACAGATCAGAGCAAGCTGACAGGTTACCTCCTAACATTAAGTTTGGTATCAATCCATTTTTATAGTTAACTCATGGAGGGAGGTGATGCATAGCAAGTAAATCCGTCAGATTTGCCTACCTCTGGAGAACAAACGCTGTCTTACACCGCACAAAGGAGCTACATGCCGAAACGCCAGTAAAGCAGGACACGAGAAATGAAAGAAAGTAACCAAAGCAAATCCACCCTTCCTTGGGTCCCTTCATTCCTACTTCCAGAAGAAGGTTGGCATTGCTGCTTATTATGTGCGTATAGTAAACAAATAGCTTATACAGACAAGTTGTTCTTAAATCAAAAGCACATCAGTGAAACGTGATCTAAAATAAACCAGCTATGTTTGAGGATATCACTGTTTCCCCTGGCGCTTCAGGATTCTGCAGCTGCAGAAATTCCTCTAAAAAATTTCAAAAGATATCAAAGCTTATGTTCCCATGAAAGAGGTTTCCAGACACAAATATATTATATATATATACATACACACTCCATCACAGTAACCAGACCAGAACACTTGCACAGGAAAGTCCCTAGCCACACTTTAACATTTTGCTGATTTAGCTGTATCAGCCAAGATTATTTTTTTTTTCCTTGCTTCCCAACTATGCCAGCAAAAACCTTACTGCAGAAGCCCTTCCAGTGGCTGCAACATTTTTCTGCCTGCATAAAGTGTTCCTTTCATAGGACCCGGTTTAAGAGGCACGAGCGAAAAACCTCCTCTTGCAGCCGTAGGGCCACCTCAGGAGGAAGTGGCAAGACTGGGTAATGAAAGCATGCACGCGGGAGGGGTGAAGGCAAAGGAGAGCACTGCATCAGTCTAGCTTACACCTACAGAAAAAGGGAGGAAGCAGTACCTGCCATCACACCGGGTTTGTGCCAGCAGAAACTAATCTGCAAAGTCACAATCCTACTACAAGAAGTAACAGCAGTAAAATTCTGCACACATGTCAGACTGACCAACTGTGCTGTGACAGAAGCGGCATTTTACTTTCTATTTGGATTTTTGTGTCATGTCTTGTGTGTAATGTGTACTCTTGAGAAACAAACAGACTGCCTGAAAACATAACTGCAAGCTATTCCATTTATGTCAAGTAGATACTATTCCTATTCCCCCCAAGAGATGATTGTCCGTTGGGTTAGCTGTTTCACTATCGATAAGATACATATCACCATTTCTTTGCTAAAACCTATCTCACAACTCCAGACCACCTGTCAAAGCCTCTTATGGGTAAAACCATCCATGTATTTCTCCATCCAGGAGTAAACAACCTCTCCACTCTTCCTAATGAGCATCCTTATAATGCAGACTCATCCTGGCTACGTGAAAAGTACTCAATATTATGAACAGAGAAGTGTGGGCGAGAAAACAACAACAAAGTTTAAGACAGACTACAGTTATAAAGACTGCCCTGTCTGCGTTTCTACTCAAACATAAATCTTCTCTGCCCCCCCTTTTTTTTTTTAAACCCAGATCTGCTGCAGGTTATCCAGCCTGCCACATCACATCAACGCAGAAACCAGTAAGGCCTGGCTGCAGAATTTAGGTCAGCTTGTCTGTGGAGTACATAAGGTCTTGCGCACAGCCATGAATTTCCTAGTAATGCTTCAACAATCCCTCTTCATCCTGCTATGCAGCTATTTTACTAGTAGCTGCTAGCTTTCCTCCCAACTCCCCAACAAAGACTCTCCACAGGAGGGATGTTCGCAGGCGAATGAGCCCCTATCTCTTCCTTGGGAAGCAGGAAGCTGGTTGTTGAATCAAATAAATGCTGATTCTTATATCCCAAGACAAAAAAGTGAAGGATTCCCAATGCATGCTAGAAAAGGACTTCCCTTTTTTAACCACACAAGGAAAGATATAATCAGACAGAGCTAGAAATTACCCCTAGAACATTAGGAATAATTTTCTTAACAGATCATCTAAGCAAAACCCCACTGTTTCCACCTGGGTCAACAAATGAAAACTAACGTGAAAATGTGTCTAAAATTCAGACAGTCTAAGGGACAGGTGCTGGTATTTCTAGAGAGAAAGCATCACTTGAGGTGAAAAACACTGTGCCTCTTCAAAGAATGCTTCCCTCTAGAAGTGAATTGCGGGCCACTGCCATCCCAAGCATTGTACGAGCACACGTAAGTAGTAGCCCTGTTCTTAAGGAATCTCTAACGGTGCATAAAAATATGCAAAGTCTTTTCTGAACACGGTCCTTGGAGCAGGAGTTCCACATAAACTGGAAAGTACAGTTATGTAAGGGGAAAAAAAAAAAAATCAAATACAATAAACCAAAACCTTAAACTTCTCTGACTGTCTTCATACAGCAAGATGAACCTAAGTCTTCTTAAGTATGACAATTTGAAAGATGCAAATGCAAGAATAAATACCAGTTTCCAGGAACGGTTATGGGAATCTCAGCAAATAAAAACACAGCTAGCAAGCTGACAGTTGGTTTTGTCTTAAAACCCATCAGTCTACCAGCTTTCTGTGCTCTATGGTTGCTGCATAACATTGTGCTCCTCGAAAGCTGGCACTTGTATCTCCCCATTAGAACAAAGAATAAAACTGAGGAAAAACCTCTTTCCTCAAGACATCAAATTGCTCTTCAACATTCAAACATTTGTTAAGAGTATTCCTAGTCCATTCTTTCCAACTCACATGGAGGCTGGATACAGATATTGGCAAACACATACTGAGCTGCACTGCACTTTAGATGTGTAAATCAAATACCCCAGAAAACGCAAAGTTCCATTTGTTTATGTTTACTTCAGCTCAGCATCAGACAGCTTTCCCCATTCCCGGCTCAGTACCTGATCAGGCTGTGCTTCTCCTCCTTCCTCCTCCGGCTTCAGCTGGGCTGAGCACTGGCTCCAGGACGCTCTGGTGACGAGAATACCAGGCGCTGACGGTCACTTTCTCATTTTGACAAGTGCCACAGATTCTTCCTGTATGAAAACAAACTGCTGTGAATCAAAGTGGCCGAATAAAATGCTGACGCTAGCGGGGTGTCAGAGAAATGCCGCTCTGCGACACAGAAGCGGAATGTCAGTCATCCTTTTGCCACCAGTGCCTGATCTCTGGGGAAGGCTGAGCACACCCTTATTTTAATAATTTCAGAAATACTCTAAATGAGTTGTCCTATTCTTGAAGAGCGGAGATCCCTCAAACTAGCAATTTGCCATTTCCCACATATTTTCTTAAACATATTGGCTCATCCAAACTTAACCAAGAGCACTGCTATTTCTACGCTGCCGCTTCCCTACACCACCATAAAAGCCAGACCAGACATGGCAGCTGCACACTGCGTACGCTCCACACAACCACTTTGATCACACTTGAGCTGCTGCATTACAGCAGCATGCCAGGCAAGCAGCCCACCTTGAGTCAATGAGCTGCCTGGAAAACCTCTGGAAAACATCTCTATCCCCAGGATAAAAAAAATGGAGAAGAAACACGATTCTCCTCCCTTCTCCTTTAGCCCAACGCTTCCACCAGCCAAGACCCCAGCACGGCTGCCCTCACCTCCAGTGACGCAGAGGCTCCAGGGCAGAGCAGAGCCCACAGATGGAAAGCAACGACTCAGCAAAACGAACGACCAGACTCCAGCAGGTAATTCATGAGTATTTATTTTAGTTTGCTGCTTATTAAGTATGCCTCGTTATAAATCAAGTATTTTACAGTAATTGCCTCCAATCAACAAACACTGAGAAAGCCGCTATGTAGACCGATGCTGCTTCATAACCGAAACGAGTCCCCTAGCAACAGGCACGACGCTACACGACTCCCCGTGCGCAGCAGGCTGGCCGCTGCTGCCTCGCTGCCCTTCTCCTGCCTCTCCTGCCCTGGCTGCGCCCCAAGCAGCGCTGCTGCGTGCCCAAGCCCTTCCCCAGCGCTGCCGACCGCTGCACACTGCTGCCGGGGTGCAAACGCCAGCACAGCAGGGCGTGCTCACTGCAAGGCTGGCAAGCCCCAGCCCGGCTGGCAGCAGCACCTCGCCAGGAATGGGAGCAACCTCCCAGCACGGGGAACGCCCCGCAGCCAGGGCTCAAAGGCAAGGACAACCGCCTGCATCCCCCGCTTCAGCCACCAGCCCATTGCTTCCAGACTGGCGGCGGCTGCAGCGGAGAGCTGCTCTGCTGTAAGGGTCTGTGCCCCGTGCCAGGCACAGTGCAGTCGCCCACCTGAGCTGCTCCCAAGCCACTGCAGAAAAACAAACAAAACAAAACCAAAACACAAACCAACACACGCGCTTCCCTCTTAATTTATTTTCCGAGGCCTTTTCAGGGTTGACGGCCGCTGGCACTCAGAAGCCCACAGGAACAAGCCCTGTGTCATGCTTTCCACTGAGAGCATTTTAAAGGTCAACAGGAACCTGCTGTTCCAGGTTTCTTCTTAGCGGTAGAGACCCAGGATAAGGACATGGGGAAGACACTGCCAAATACGCAAATAAAATACGCATCTTAAAGAACTTCCTCCTTCAAAGGGTTTGGGGTGGTCAAGTGGTCTCGGGAGAACTAAATCCCTTTGCAGCATACATCACCAGAATTGGAGGTTTCAGAGACAGTTGTTTTTTAAATACACAGAGGAAAAAAAAGCTCTGACAAAGGTCTATTGCAAGCAGGTTTCAGACCAGACCTTTGGATCGTACTTGAGCTCTGACAGAAAACGCTCTCATGGCCACAAGGCTGTTCACCTTGGCTGTTTCTGTAACCTTTTTTCATGAGGTCAGAGACCCACGTAAGAAGGGTCTGAGCAGAGCTCGCCATGCCCTCCAACCCCTCCTCTGCAGCCACCCCAAAGGCAACAAACAGTTTTTGAAAACAGAAGGCAAAGGCAGTTCCCATCTCCAAAGTAGGGCTGTGGTTTTGAAAATGCATCAGCCTTTAAGGAAAGATGTCAAGAAAGGCTGAACACCACCACCACCGCACTTAGTAAGGCATGGAAGAACAGGACAGCTTGTCTTCAAGAGCTCCATCACAGTCTGAAAGACTGCTGAGGTCCATCACCACCACCCTCCCCTTCCCAGGACAGACTGAGCACAGGAGTTGGAACATACCTAGAGGAGAGCTGGAGGAAACAAATGAAAAAACACACTCATAAGATTTTGATTTTGTCTTTTTAAAAAGCTACTAAAGCAGAAATTCTCATAAGTCATATCAGTACATAAGTAGATGCTTGGGCAGAGCCAAGACCAGTGAAGGAATCTTCTCCACAGTTTTTGCCACCGAAATCCTCCTGGATTTTGTTCCAGATCCCGTTTGAATAATTCTCTCTTTATGATTCTTCCCTCTGCTCCCCCTCTCATTTTTGAAGTGACAACCTCACTTTATTAAAACAAAGCAACATCTTACTTACAGAAACATCTGCTCTGATACAGGAATACACACCCACTCTGTTATAGAGTCAGTATGTGGGACAGTGGGTACGAAGGAGATTAAATAAGGAGCACATGTACCACTTGTCTTATAACCTAGTCCCCTCTGACACTCATTCCCTTTAATCCTTCTCTCTTCTTTCAGGCCCTTCAGCATAGGGAAAGACTTACACCCCATTTACACTGGGGTGTTGGCATCACCCAGTGCCAATTTTATCTGAATCACAACTAGGCACTTGGCACTTCAGGCATAGCACATGCAATCTCCAAATGCCACGTCCTATATACTGTAGCCTACATGTGGCTGCCTTCATTTGTACAGTCACTTGATCAAACATCTTGTCAACTAAGGAAAACATTATTTCTGTTGTGCTTAACAGGGGTTACATTTAATGGGGAAACAACGATTGCTAACAGAGTGAAAAAAATCAGATGATGCACTTACAGAGCAAATGATTATGAATTCTGTAAAGAAAGGAGGAGGGAAATCACGGTATTTTGGGGAAGAAGTAGAGATCTTGGGAAAAGAACCTCAGCTAATAAAGTAAGTGAAGCAGTTCCAGTCATTAGAGGTTTAATTTCAGCACAACTGAATAATTCTCAATTCTACATGTATCTCCAAGTACCCAGCCAACAGCAGACATTTGACAAACACTTTGGTTAAAATGCCATCTTCCTCCCTTGTTGCTGCATAAGAAAAACAACAAACCACCACACAGGAAAAATATCATGCCATCAAGAGAGAAGAAAAACCCCAAACTAGCACAGAAACCTACTGCAGACGTATTGTCAAAAGCAGCATGTAACCTAACCAGATAAATAACAGATTTCGTTGCTATCTCCAAGTGAGGTTTCACAATCAGCTTAAGCTGATTTGCGGCCACCCTGCTGCTTAAGAGAGTGGTCGCCCCTGGACACACTCCCACCCTCTCCCCTGGTGTGTGCGCCTGGGAGAAGCGTCCTGCCGGACCAAGGCAGAGGCGGGTGGGCAGGAAGGCAGGACTTCCCCTTTCAACAGTAGTGTGAGCTCAAATTTGCTCCAGCTGGTCTTGAAACCACACTCCCTTTGGAAAGCACCTTAGGCATTGCTCCTACTCCATGGGAGCCTACAGGATCCCGCTGCCGCTCCCTGCAGAGTTCATTGTCCATACTAGGGCCTCACTGCAACTTTTCACATGCCACCCAACGCCCCCTTTATTTTGGGAGCTCCCTGTAATTCATTCTTTCTCTTTGCGGCCACCTTCTCTTCCCCTCTCCATGAGCCAGGGGCTGTGTGCAAACTTCTCCCTGCTTCCTTCTCTTCTGTCGCAGAAGGCAGGAATATAACCAAGACATTAACAAATCAAACCTTGCTGGGCGAGCAGGCAAAATTTGCCGGTGCTATACGTAACCCGTTGTTTGATCCACCGGCAGTAAGAGAGGGGGCTGCTGCTGGTAGCTCTGGTATTACATTCTTCAGCAGATAGCAAGCCAGATCTAAGATCTTACAAGTTCAGACAGCAAGCAGGTAAATAATCAGACACTGAAGAAGCCTTAACGTGGCTGGGGTGACAGAAAGCAGCAGCTATCGGGGGCGCGGAGGGCCGCCATCCTCTCTTCATTCACAAAAGAAACAGCAAAGGAGGAGCACTCTCTGCTTCTCGCCCTGACCAGCCGCATACTGGTTGTCACCAGGCTGCTCTGGGCCACTGTGCACATGGACAGACTGTGATTTTACAACACAAATGAGGCAGGTGCAAAACTATTCAGCCAAAACCAGGCTTGTACCAATTCAACCTGTAAGTTTGTAGGTGCCCGTTAAATTTGCTGTAATGAGTACATATGTCCACGCAGGGGTCTGTATTGCTTTGCGACATGCTTTCAAGCGGATTGCAAACTGGGAGAACTTGGCCATTCAGCTGAGAGCCTGAAAGCCCTGTTTCTGGAGATGAGACTCCTTCAGTCAAACGAACAGAATTCATACACTTTCCACATGCAGAACAGTACATACACTTCATGCTTTAAGATTTTCTTTTATATTTACTCACATTTACCTCAACAATTTTGTTATCTCCTTTCCTTTGCCACACTGTTACTATTTTCTTTTGTATTTTTGCGTGCCTCTTGTGTTTTCATTTTTTGGTTTTACTACACGCTTTACTATTTTTGTTCTCTTGTAACTCTAGCCCTGGCAGTTTCTTTCTTTAAAGTCTGTTTTGATTAAACTGATTGATGCTAATAAGAACACTCTTAAATTCATCTTTCAATCTAGATACATCCTAGATCAAATTACACCAAAAATAAACAAAGCGTAACCACAAATTTTAACCACTGGAAATAGAGTCTTGTCCAAACCACTGCATTTTTCATTTTCCTGATTTATTATTAGTACAATTCTGTCCCATTCTCAGTCCACTCTTTTTTCTAAGAACCACTCTTCTCCCATTATTCTCCTGTTAGACACTTTCCTACCCACTTTCCATCAGGGCACTAGCACTGACCAAACTCACAATTTCTGCAGCACCAACGAGCATTTGTGTATCTGCATTCCTCCACTTCCTCGTTTCAAGAGCCAACAGATTTGTTGTCAGAGGGATAGGAAAGGAGAGGAGCAGAACTATCAAGCCTGTCTTCCCTTTCTGTCTGCTAACAATGCCAACAAGGTAAAACAGTGAAGAAATTTATTATGGGTTATAAAACAGCAAACATTACTTTAAAAAACTCAAGTGCATGAAAAGTTTCATTTCCCTTTTGTCAGTTCCTCTTCTAAGCTAGGTAGTTTAGGCTTTATTTCTTAATTTAATTAGACAGAAAGCAAGTACATGAAAGTTTCTGGATGGCAGCCATTGAGAGGAACCCTGTATGTAGACTTCTCAGTTTGTATTTTTAAACACCAGTCAGATTAAGCGTGAAGTCTGGTTCCTCCGTGCATCTTTGATGAAGGCAATTGCTAATGCATGTGGAAAGTGTAACCATAGCGGTGCTTGAAAACAAAGCAAGCTACTGCACTACCTTTCACACTTCTCACTCAAGTTTTAATGCAGAGACTGTCAGACCAAAATAATTCCTATCCTCCCTTTCCACAATCTGTACACAAAGCGCTATGTACAAATATGCAAGATGGACTTTTTTTAATCATTCACTGACATTTGCATTGGTTTAGTGGGCAAATTTATACTGAACAATCCAAATGACATCAGCTTAACAATGTGTTCCTCTGTGCAGGACTGCAAAGGCGACAAAATGTCTTTTACATAATACTTCTGTATAAAATATTAATATTCACAGAGGAAGCTTTTGAACTGAAAGGTTATTTTCAATGATTAGCAAATGAGTGTTGTATAAGCTTGGTTTTTTAATCAGCGTATTTGAGTTAGACAACATACTATACTTTTTGTTGACAAAATCAACTTTGTATGTGCACACAACAAGGCATATGAAAGATCTCCCTGGGGTTACCAGCTTTTCTTTTGACCTTAAGGTACTGTAAGATTATAGAACTGCCTCCACCTCTAGCACACACAGCTTCAGCAAGCCCGCACTAGGCTCATTCCAGGCATGGGTGTTCTTTATACAAGTTCTTACACCAGCCCAAAGTATGTAAGTTTCCTTTCCTTCCTATCTTGCGATGGCTGAAGAACAGATAGATATTCAAACGTCACATTCATATACACATCCTCTGCACTTGTTTTCTCCTTAGAGCTATAATCCCAAGTTGGAAAACCACTGCAGCAAGAATAAAGTGCTTCAAAGTCCACCCAAAAAAACAATGCTGCTTTTAGCGGGCATGTTGGTATCTGTGGCATTGGCCAGACTTGAAAACACCGGAGGTGCGGCAGCCCTGGCTTCTGTAGAACCCAAGGGCAATCAGAACACCTTTTATAGAGAAACTTATCTCAGTGCTGACTTGTAAAGAATGAAGTCCAAGGGAGGAAAAAAAAAAAAAAAAACACCACCCTGCATCTTGGCTGTGGCTTTGTAGCCATTAGGTTGCATGGGGGCGGGTAGGAGCCTGCCTCGCTGCTTCATTGCAAGGGCTATAAAGGGCCTTCGTGTTTGGGTTTTTTCCTTTCTTTGTGTATCTTAATGAATAATGATAATGATAATGAATCTAGGGAAGGGGTCCATCTAGAGCACCACTGGTCTCCAGCAGATGCCCCAGGACACCATTTGCTGTAGGTCTCATTGTATTTACCAGCACCATGTGAGTGGCACAGATACAACATCTAAAACAGCAACAGACAACTGTATTTCAGCGGCCCCACCCATGGTCTCGACATACAGGGGAAATCATCAGAAGACGTGAGTCAGACAGAAAAATCCCGAGCAAGTGAATAGAGAGGGCTTTTAAAACTCCAGTTTGGGAATTGTGCAATTTTTTTTCAAATTTAAATGCACAGCAAACAGTTTGAAGAGACGTTTGATAGGAAAAGGTAGCAACAGCATTTAATTATCTGTTATGCCCACCCCTTGGGTCTGAGGAATCTTCCATTGCATTTTCTTGGTCTTCAAAGGAGACTTTCATAAGACAGAACACCTGAGATGCCTAACTCTTAACAAAAAGACCATATACAGAGAGGGTTCTTTTTTTAACACTAACAAGGAACAAGGCAGGTCACAAGAACTGGACCATTTCTTCTTCTATTAATCACACAATACAAAATGCAGGACCACGGTGAATAAAGGTGATTGCTATGCTCACTCACTGCTGGCTGCCACATGCTTTCAGCCTGGTCATTTTTTCTGCTTCTTCATCAGAGTTACCTTCACCAAGAAAAGGGTCTCTGAAAAGAAAAAATCTGAGCAACAAATAACTTTCCTCCTCCCCTAAGGGTGGCTGTATTTTACACCATGATTGTTTCTGAAGTCTTGAATATCACAACTACTTCAGTCTTAGAATAAATCACTTCTGAGGAAAGAGCTCAAGTGGAAAGAAGGAAAATTATAGCTGAGACTACATGAACAATGTGTTTTCATATCCTGATTTATACTTGAAGAGGAGGAAGAAGAAAAGGGAAGGTGTTTCTTTTAAAACAGTGCCAACGAACAGGTCCTTGGTACAGCCATACTCTCTTCCCATACTACTGCTTGCCTCCATGTGTTGGGTAAAAGTGGCATTTTTCTGGCTTGATTCCAGGAAAACAAGCTTCCTCCTTCCAAGGATATCTCCCTGAACACGCTGGCAGCTGCTACATGAAGGTCTTTGAGCTTCTCTTCCTATCCATTTCCTGAAGGGGGACAGGAACCTGTTCTTGCAAGACTAGAAGAATACAGCTGAAGAGAATACAGAAATAAGTGAAAAGAGCTTCAGTTCTTTTAATTAAAGACATTTGTGGTGAGAGAAAGATTGAAGCAGTGTCAGTTAAAATTAATGATGTGGAAATGAGTATTACTGATGGTATTAGAAAGTACCAACTTGACTTGTGATGCACTTTCCTTTTCAACATGCCAAAACCCAAGATGATTCTCAAGAAGTTAAACACTAGAAATACTGGCTTTGTTCTTTCCTAAATGTGTTTGGAATCTCCGAGGGGAAAAATTGTTTGGCAAGCAATCAGTACCTATTCTTTGTTATATGGTTAAAAGAAAATTGCACTCAATTTGCTTAGACCAAAAGATCTCGAGCCAAACCCATCCCCAATGCAAGCAAGTCAAACTTTGAAAAAACGTAGCTCAAAGTGTTCTCAAGGTAAGAGGTACAGAATAGCTTTGAAACACTAATTACAATCGCTTTTACGCATATAATGCTGGTAGCTGCTAGAAAACTGTGTTTCACAAATATCCTTCTCTGTATTTCAGCCCTTGCCTGGCAAATACTTACAAGTGTAGGCCCACAGCACCTCAACATCACAGCCAACAATAACACTTTCAAGATCAAGCACCTTTACTGTGACCCCAGATAGCCTTATGCATGCGTGCGTACCCGTGAGACTATACATGTGTGGAAAATTAGTCATGTGCACAAGTCTTTGCATGGTGAAGTCCAGAGACTTTTCACTGCTTGCTATAAAAAAAAAATGTTTAAAATGTCAGTTATGCAAAAACACAGATAATTCTTTATCTAAATGTAAGGTTTCTGGGGAAAATTATAGTCATTTTTCTTGATACACCAACAGCTTTTTTTTTTTGCTAGGATATAATCTTCCCACTGCCAAGAGACAATACATGAATAAATAAAATAAAACAGAAAGAAAGGGGAAAAAACCCCAAAAGGAGAATGGTGTAGTCTCGTTTCAGTGCTAGCAAGAAATGAAGAAATTTAAACAACAGAAACTGAAATAACATGTTTTGTTCTTTCCACTTTATATAGTAACATTTGAGCGTAACGTAAATACCGCTAATTGTGTTTTATGAATATTTAGGGATCTACAGCAATTTTATGAATTGATTGGAAGATAGAGATTGCTTTTTTGAAAAGAAATTAAAAACTTTCAGAGTTCATTATTTGGTAAAATACTAACCCTGGAGCTCCCTTTTGTTTGCATCCAGTTGTGAAGCTAGTTTACTGGGTTCCCCTATCACATCATCTGTGACTCAAGCTACTTCTCAGTAAAACAGCCATCACCAGCCCCAGACTGATTAAATGCTTTAAGCCTCAGGACACTAATTCATCCTCAGTGATCACAATGTCCATGTACCTGTATCAAAACTCCCCTCTGGCTCTTCGAGGTGCAGGAGAAAGCAAAGGGAGACCCTGGGCTGAAGCGCTGAGTCAGCACGCTGCCTGCAACACATCCCAAGCCACCCCAGCGGTACACAGCAGCAGGAGGAACTGACACAGCAGCCAGTGCCGTCAGAGAACACAAAGGGAGAAAGAAACTCAGTCAGGGGTACAGGACCCGATTCAAAATCCACTTACTCCCACTGGCTTCAACACACTTTGAATGGACCTCAATACACAGAAGGAATGGGAAGACCCGGAGAAATTAAAAGGACTAACTTGAAGGTGGGAAATTTCAGTATGGTCACTTATAAAACTGCACCAAGCCACAACACACGTGGTTGCAAGCACTTTTGACCAGAGAGATGTACATACCCTTTTCTCCACTAGCCTTTATTTTCTTATCCTCCTGTCGCTGGCAGGACCTATTGCAAGCGTATCACCAACAGCATTAGCTTTTTTCTCACTCTCCAAGCACTCAGTCAAGAAAGCTGTCCGTACACAGGATGTACAGTTGTGGTATCTCCATACCACCACCACCTACCTACTGTTACGGAAGAGAAAGAGGCTTGTCTGAGGTGACAGGAACACAGGGCTAAGAAAGAAACGGAATACAAGAACTATATTTCATGTGCGCAGCTACGTGTTAGTTCAACGTACGCTAGTTAATCTTTCCACAGCCAGGACCTAAGTACTTTCACTCTCTTTGCATTGTTATTATACAGGTTTGTTCCTATTAATAATTACCTTCCCGTGATGGCAGCATGCAGACTTTCTCCATTGCCAGTGCTGCTGCTTTAGAATTCTTCCTCCAGGTCTGAACATGCTGGACAGATTACCGTCCCCCCCCAAGGATGTCAGGACCGGTACAGGTATCTATTGTGCGTATCTGGATCTTACAACATAAATTACTGTTTAATGCTGCTCCCTTCCCCACGTTACCTCATGTAGCCTTTGTAAACTTTGGATCTTTATCAAAGTAATCTCGATTGCAAATAACAGTATCTATTTAAATATTCCTTGCTTATTATGTGCAAAAAACCCAGATATAGCAGACATAACAGACAAGTGTTTTTCACACTAAGCAAGATACAGGCAAAGCACCAAATGAGTTTACTATAAAGGCAATGCTTGCTCAGAAACATAGGAGAAAATGGAGTACAGCACAGAAAATATAGCCACAGTAGCATATTCCTAGGTCAGGACCTCATAAATCAGTTTCAACTAACAATAAAAGTTTTATAGGGGATTTGTAAATCACAAAGAATGAATAGGATCCTGGCCTCTGAGCAAGGCTCGGTGAATTAATTTAAGATGGCAATCCAGAGCAAATAACATAACACTAACCTTCTATACTACCAACCCTTACCCTAAGTTTGAAGAAAGGGGATTTCCTCTGCCACCAGGAAGAGAGGAGGAAAAAAAAAAAAGGGGGAGGGGGGGGAAGACACAGAGAAAGGGACTTAGCTAGCCCAACTGGGATGAGAGTGCTTTTTCGATAGCTCGGAGCTGTGGGATCAAAATCTCAGTGCTGTTCCTGCAAATTTCTCACATCCTAAAGCCCTCTCTCCCAAACAAGGGGGCATAGCCATTCCCCATCTTCAGTTTTAGAGGCAGAAAATATGATCCTTTCCTATCGCGGCTGACAGACATAATGCCGAAAAAACCAAAATACTTCTCTACGCTATTTAATAAAAAAAACCCCAAACCTGTAACTGACAATGCTTCTGAGTAGCAGGTACCCCAAAGCTAGTACTGAAGATGTTTCGCTCCCTGCACCAGCAGCTAAGCCAAGTAAAACATCACTTTCAGCACCACCATTACAGGAAGTACTGCTGAGACTTATTCCACCAAACAACAGGCTGGTTACCACTACCGTCCTCCATTTTCAAGTCTGAGTAACCTACCTCATGGCTCTTACACACTGGGAGCGTCCAGAGGAGAAACTGCCACGGGCTGCTGGTGTGCTGTAAACGCACAGCCTGCATCCCCCCACTGACCGCAGACCAGCTTCCCTAAAGGATGCTGGGCAAGTCACAAGCTTTCCGTGCCTGAATTCGTGTTTGTTTAACAGCAGTGGCAGCACTTGTGACGGGGTTGAAATGGAGGTTGCAAGACAGAGGAGCTGCTGTGCCAGGCTCAGGGATCCTCAAGGAGCAGGAGTCGGTATTGCCACGTACTGGGGAGCAGGGGGAAGGGAGGAGACCTGCCTCGAAAAAACACAGATGATTCTCTGACAAGGGCTGTTTTTGTCCTGAAGATGCGTTTTATTGACTGGCTTAGGCCCCTTTAATCTGCGTGTGGTGCAACACCAAGAACAGTTGACCCCGTACAAAAGACACACAGCTGGCGGTCCCCACATGGATTTAATGCCACCAATCTCGGAAGGGGGCTCGCTTTTTTTTCAGCCGCATTTCCCACCAGCACGTTGTACTCCAAGACCCGCAGCCGGGGCTGGCCCCGCCATCGCCGCCGCCGCCGCCCGGCACGGCGGCGCACGGGGCGCCCCTCGCCCCCCGCACAGGCGGGCGCGTCCCGCGTGGATGTGCGCCCCGAGGCGAGAACACCGCGGCGAGCCACAGCCGCCCCTGGGGGTCCCGCCAGCAGCCGCGCCGGGGGTCTGCGGTGCCCCCGAGGCACACCGGCGCTGGCAGCAGTACAAGTAAACCAACCCAGGCCGTTTTGAAGGCAGAAAAAAAAAAAGGGGGGGGGGGGAAACGGAAGGCAGGCGCGACGGAAAGCGCAGGGAGGGAGAGGCGGGGGGCGCCGGCGTCGATGCCGCCCCCTCCCCCGCGGCCCCTCCGCCGCCTGCCCGACCGCCTCCCGCCGGCCCCGCGCTCGCCTCACCTCAGGGACGGCCCCGCGGGCTGGGGGACCCCGACAGCCGCCCGGCCGGGCCGGGCCGGGCCGTGCGTGCCGCGGGGACGCAGACCTTCTCCGGGGCGGTCACTCCCGCGGCGCTGCCATGCGGGCGGCGGCGGCGGGCGAGGAGGGGGGAGGCCGGGCCGGGCGGGCTCGGCTCCTAGCAGCGCCCTGCAGCGCGCTCTCCGCATGCGGCGCGCACCCGCATGGCTCGGCGCACGGACGGCACCGGCTGCCGGCGGCGGCGAGGGCCGGCCCCGCGGCCGAGAGCGCCGCCCGCGGCCCGGCGGCGGCCAATGGCTCCCGCGGCGCCGCGCATGTGAGGGCCGGGCCGGGCCGGGCCGGCCCCGCCCGCTCGCTCGCCCCCCGCGCAGCCGCCGCGCTCAGGTGCCTGCGGGCCGCCGGGCCACCGCCGCCTGAGCGGGCGCTCCGGCCTCGGGCTTTGGGGCGCAGCAGCGGGGTCGGGGCCGGGGCCGCTGTTAAGCGTGACCTGGGCAAATGCCCGTGCGGGGGGTTGTGGTGGGGCGCCGAGCGGCGTCTGCGGGGCGCAGCAAACCCTGCGCCAGGGCGCCCGTTTGAGCGGCAGCAATAAAAGCGAAGCGTCTGGTAGCAAAGCCGGTGGTTTGTTCTCGTTGTGCGGGTAAACGAAATGTAGCGCGTGAGGTAAATAAAATAGCGACAAGTTCGAATTACGTGGTTTGATTATTAAAATATTACCTGGGGAAAACGGTAGGTTTCTTGCGTCTATCTTGAGCCCTTGAGGGAACCAGAAAGTCAAAGGCAGCTTTAGCTTGGGTGGGGGGCGGCAGCCGTTTGGATCGCGGGGACTGACCCCTCCGCTGCAACTCCAGAGACGGAACACGGCGCATCGAGGAAGGGGCCCAACTGCACCAGATCCTCACCCAAAATCCATTAGAAGCTGTCTTTCCTCTTTTAACTGAAAGGGCACCAATAGCCTGGAGTCTTTGTTGAACGCTGACCTGACAAGCGACCAGACCTGTGGGGTTTTTTTTAACTGGAAATGGATGTAGCCTATTACTTTTGAAACTATGTTGACCTTGATCGAGAATGGAATTTAAAAAAAAATACTGGCTCATCTTCTTCCAAATCTTGCTTCATCCCCGTGATTTCTAGGGACTGGAGGAGATGGGAAATGATCCTTAGGTGCTTGTTCAGAACAGCTTTATGGCCCTTTAAAGATTGAGAATTTCCCCTTTATATTTTAGATGCATTTTTAATCAGACCTTCTGGTCTAAATGACTGTAGGATGTATCTAAGGTTACAAATGAAAGCACTTAGCAGCAATTCAGCTTCTGAGACCGGAGAAAATCAGGCCAGCTTGTCCTGCTCTCAGCTGTTTGGCACTATTTTCATACCAGAGTTTTTATCTGGTGGAGAATTTTAGCAGAGTTCAGATTTAGTCTAATGAGCTGTCAATTATTTTAAGCTTTGATTTTTAATACCTTCATTTGGCCTTTTAGTTATTTTCTTCCCTGAGATCATCAACACTTGTGTTATTTTTGGCCAGCATTTTAGACCTCACTGTTTCCTCAATAAGGTGAATTTATTCTCTATTTATTTATTTCTGCTCTGACCCAGCGGCCAAGCCACATCGGGTGTGTGATACTGGGGCTCTGCAGTGATGTAGGGTTAATAGAGATAAAAGCAGTCCAATCTGGTAAACATCAAGGCAAGTGAAAACGGATAATAACAAGAGCTGCTGGCTGGGAAATCCTGACTCGCAGGCAGCTGGCAGAGAAATTAAAGCAGAAGAAAAAGGATTTTTTCAAATGCCAGAGCTGGTCAGAGCTAGCTGAATCCACATTCACTTGGCAATCAAGACACCTTGCCAAGCTAAGGCGCACCAGCAAAACAAATGAGTATCTCTGGGGACCCAAGGCAGAAGACACCTGGAACTGGGCAGATCCAGATCCAATCAGAGTCCCTTTCTAATGGGGCAAACGCAAGTGTGAAAGACTTGCCTCCTACAGAACGTATGCTGGGTTGCTTGGTTTGGTTTTTTCTCCTCTTGTTGTGATATGTATTTAAACGTAACTCAAATTTTCTTTGATTTAAAACTCTTTACGTTCCTTCGTTTCAAGCTTCTCCGGCAGAGACCTCTCCCACCGTCTCAGGTTTGGTCTTCTCTGAGCTCAAGTCTCAGTGCTTTTAGGCAGCTCTTTCTAGATCGCTGTTGCTGGCTTTGGCCGCCTGGGACATGCTGAGGTGGGACAGAAGAGAGAGGAGGGGCGTTAAAAACCTGAAAGAGCTCGGTTTGGGGCAAATACACGTCCCAGCTGTTCTGTTATCCTGCTATAGTCTATAGGGTTGTTTCAGCAGAAGTACAAGTCAGCCAGCTCCAAGTTACTCCATGTGATAAAAGAGATGCCAGAAAAACAGACACAGTGGAGGAAAAATGGCTTCTTTCCACTTGCACAGTTTTGACGTTGGCCTTTTACAATTAAAATAAAACAATATTGTTATTTTGATCTGTGGCTCAGAGGACTGAATTAGTGATTACATTAACAAGCAATAGCGATGCAGCCATATGCCTCACAGGATAAATTCATCCTGTTTGTTTTTACAACTGCATTTCAGTTTAATTTTTTCAAATTACCTAACCTCGACTAGCCAAAAGATGTCAGATTTTTCCACCTTAGCATTATCCCCATTCTCTTGTCATTAAAATTTTTCAGAAAATACCGGTCCTCTAATAGAGTTATGGTTTTGGCCAGGTTGAAAAGCTGACAATTTATTCTGAGATGTTTCCCAGTTCTTTCCTTCTTTCACTCAAACGGCCATCCTGTGCATGTCAGATATGCCTGCTTGACATTGTCCAGCGGGTGTCCAAGCTCAATCCAAGGGAGCCAGGTGCAGGAGGGACACCAGCAGAAGGTGAACATAAGGAAGAGATGGTGCCAAAAATAGTGAGTGCCAGCGGTTCCTCAGAAAAAAGTGAGGAAAATCCATGCTGGGAAATATTTCAGTCCTGGCTTTGACCGGGCTGACAGATTTTTCTCCCAAGCAAATTTAAGATGAAAGGGAATATTAAGAGGTAGATCAGGGGGTTACTTGGGAAGAAGTGCAGATGGCAACATAGAAGAGAGATACGGGCAGGGAACTGGCTTTCCCCTCTCCAGAAACACAGCAATTTGGCTTCATGGAACAGGCAAAGCTTGAAGGGGAAGACTCCAGTTTAAATAAGGAGGAGGATGCATATGAGTCACTTCACTCGGATACTGGCTGCCCATTCCCAAGAAAAAGGGTTTCTGAGTGCTGAACAGTTCAGCCCGTGGTGCTCATCCAGGACACATGGGCAGGAAGATGGGGTCAGGGATGCAGCCACGCTTACCAGCCCCGATCTGCCACTTGCCACCCACCCAGCCAGTATTGCCACCTCTGCTCCCCGTGCCCTCCCGCAGCGGCGGTGGGGCTGACTTTCCAGGCAAAACTGGGCAATGTGTCGGCAGCTGGTTTATCGCCCTGCAGTCAGATGATGTTGGCAAGGGCCTGCTTTGCTTGTGCCCGCAGCTGGCTGCGGAGAGGCTGCTGCGTGGAGATCCAGCCCAGGGGTGAGGGGCTCAGGGGCTCCGTTCCTCCGGAAAGGAGAGGGAAACCTGTCACCCGAGGGCTGCGCTGCTGCACTGCAAGGCTGCTGTGTCAAAGCTTTCGGAAAGTCTAACTAGATTATGTCAGGTAATTCTCCTTTAGCTACAGTTTTACTGACAATCCCGAAGATCTCTAAGAAAACCAGAGAAGCATGTTTTTCCACTATAAAAAGCACTGCAAACCTTTGTCCCTACCATGCTAGGTTCATTTATAATTCCATCAATCTATTTTTTTTTTAATTCCCGCCAACCAACTTTCTTTGCTACTTTATAACTCCATCTTAAATAATTATCCAGACCCACGTTACCACTTTTTCTGAAGACACTTCACTATTATGCTTGTCTTCAACTGCTTGGCACAGCAGCCTCTATGTTAAAAGCATGGTGACCTTTGGAAGCTTTGCAAGCCAGCCTGTTCTGCTCCAGAGCCGCGACTCTTTCCCAGCTGCTGAACTTCCTGGTTGGAAAAAGTCACTCTCTCCTTACCTTGTCTTTGTGCTGAAAAAAGGAGGAGTCTCTCTATCTTACAACGTCAGAACGACTGTTTTAGATAAAAAGCAGTTTCTTCCCCCTTCTAATTCCATCCAAAACTCCACAATGTGCTCACCAGTTCTTCTATTTTGTTTGCGATAATAAAAAGTCAGTCACTCAATGTGCAATACGGCCATCTAAAAATGGAATGGAGATTTGGGGGATGAGGCCTCATTCCTAGCAAGTACCTTTGTATCTTGAAACAACAAGAGGAGCAGCCATGATGTTGTGCATGGTAAGCAGCGTGTGTTGTCACACTGCAGCTCAGCAAAGTTTTTCAAGTGATGGCAGGAACGATGTAACAACTTCTGCCAGCTGCTTCTGATTACACAGAAGGTCTAGATTTCATGAGTTTTCACTTTTCATCCAGTGGATATACCAACAGATGGCCAATCTGTCTCATTCTGTACTTATCAATAAAGGACTATAAATGCACAAAGCACACAGCATCATCTGAGATGGAAGGGAGGCATGGCGGGAAGGCGGGAAGCTGTGCTGCAGGCAAACACCATCACCTGCCTGTCACCCTGGCTGCTCGCCTGAGCAGGGCTTTAATTTGGCAGAAGCAAGAATAAGGTTGTGCATTGCTCGGTCAACCCGAGATAGAGCCTGTGTCAGTCAAATGTAGTACCTGGTAACATGGCATCTTCATACTCAGATCCCAACTCAGCAGCATGCCAGGTACTACCGCTGAGGTGTTGAGAACCTTCAGATCTTTAGAGCCAGAGGGCTGGGAAGGAGGGGTTAGTCTGTGACTGAATTAGTCCATTTCATCTACTCAGCTCTTCCTATTTTCTTAATTTTGCACTTTACTACTTCTATGATCTCTACCTCTTCTGCTCACCCTGGTTTCCACAAATACTAAATGCTAAGCATGGAGGCTGCATAGGAAATAAAGATTAAAAACCTGTCATAACCAGAATTAGCAGGGTAAGACCAAAAGAAGCTTTCAGCTGTCATGGCTTGTCCAGCCCAGCTCGCTAGAACAATTTCCCTGCCACCCCCAGGGACATTTCAGTCTGTTACTTCTTTCTTCAAATCATGCCTGAAAACCTGTCTTCCCTCTTCAGATCTCGATTGGCTTTCTCAGTAAAATGGCTGTGGCTCTGTGTGCAAATGGCATGACACAAAACCTAAGTGCCCTACCTGGATCTAGGAAAATGGTGGTCTTTAAAGAAATGACAAGCCAGTTATCTTCAGAGTGCTCAGCTATACCTGTGCTAGCACTTAACCTTTACTTCCCCAATCCCACAGTTACAATAGTAAGAGCTCGCTGATTTTGTTATTCCTTTAGAAGAAGTTTTCTTAAAATAGCCTAGCCACAAGGGCATAATGAGGTGCACAGCTGGGCAGAGCTTTCTGAGCAGCAGGAGGAAAAAGAAAGAACATATGCGGGACCAAAATGCTCAGAGCCTGCAAATGACTGATCTCCAGTCATTCAAATGGCTGAAGATTAAGGACTCGCCCAGCTGGACCATTAAAAAAAAAAGTTGAGGAAGACCAGGCAAAAACAGCAGAAAAAAAGGGGTGAGGGAATAATATATAATTTATTTCTTACATGCTGCATCTTCTCTCTGTCTTCCTGTTTTCCCATGGAGCAAAGAAACCACCAGTCATTCTGTAGAAGGAGAGTAGAAAAAGCTTATTTAAAAATGGGGATCCTTAATCAGGGACCTAGAGGGACTTGGAGCTCTTTCCCCACCTCAACAACTGCAACAGGGTTGCTGTGTTTGTGCCTGGGAGCCTGCAGAACCCAGGCTCGCCAACACAGCACTAAGAGCGGTTGGTTTTGCTTGAAATGGCTAGATTAATCTTTTCACTTTAACTGCAGCAGCTTCTGGTAGTTACACGTACATATTATAGATCAAACAAAATCAATTGCTCCGTTCTAGAGACTCTACCCAAGGGAAAACATAGCAACAAGACGATGTAACTCCACCTCTGAAATCCTCTTCCCAATACTTTTTCAAATAAAATGACAATAAACCAAAGTATTCCAGTCCCTAAAGCTTCTACAATTACATATCCACTGTCAGTTTAGCATCAGACTATCCACTCTACTTTGACATGACACACCTTAAAGATCCCAAGTATTCCTGTGATTCCTATCCACAGCTGCCGTGGCAGTCAGCACGCTCATTTAAAACCTGCTTCATCTCCTGCTCCAAAGACATATACAAGGAAGGAGTATTGCACATATGTGCCGTGGCAGGGAAGCGGGTTATTGTAATCTCCAAATCATTCTGTCTTCTCTGTGTTTACCTTGAATGTAAATTAATTGGAGAAAGCACTGGCGATATTTTTATGGATTACACGGCAGTGAATCCACTGCCAACACTGTATAGCCACCACAAAACAACTAAACGTATACCCCTCCGAGCCCCAAACACCTCCGACTTATTTTATCACCGTACGGAAAAAGGTAGCGGGAGAAGGAAGGTCTGATCACGCCTTAACCCAAAATAACGTTTTGCTTTGTCAGGTTAATTATACGTTCTGACATCAGAAACTGAAATTAGCAGGCCGTTTTCCCTTGGGTTGCCCAGAGACTGTAGAATGAATCATGCCTGCTCTTGTGCTGCACCCGGGACCACAGGGAACGAGGGATGGAAAGACCAGGATACTTATTTTCCTGCTCAGATCTCTGTGGCTAGGGAGCCATATCCACGCTCTGGCTTTGTAGGCGCTGTGATGTGGCTGGTTGGTATTGCTGTCATCCCACGTGCGGCAGAAATGGCCATCATCTTCTGATGGATGCATTTACACAGCCACAAAGGCATAGCCACCGCTTTGCTTTGATCCTGGTGTGAATCCATGGCACCAGAGTTTCTCAAAATGTCACTGAAACATTCTGAAATGAATTTGACTTGAGAACAGTGCTCAACACAGAGCATTCTCCTTGGAAAAAAAAATGTAGCCAGACCTTTTTAACATTTAAATACACAGAAAACACTCCACGAGTAACTAAGATACCCTCCTCCCCCTTAGAGCTATTTAGCACCAGACACCCTGAAGTTAGCCTAAGTCTTAAATCTTACAAGAGAAAGAGCACCCAGACACTTCTTTTGCTTGCCTCTTTCATGTCTTTTTATACCTAAAGTTCTTCTGGCATTTTGTTTCCATGGTGGTTGCTTTTCAACCGCTTCTCCCTCTCTCAGGCCCCTTTTTTCCTCATCCCTTTATGCTGTTTCAAAGCTCCCTACCTGGTGCAGCAGAACTGCCTGGAGATACCTCTGCCAAACCCCTGCCTGCCTCCCTCCTTCCCCAGGGCTGCTCCTGCCAGGCTTCGTCTGCTCTTCTTCCTCTCCCAGAGCTCCCTCTGCTGTTGGATGCACCTGCACGTCGAAATACGGCTGTAAACCAGCCGAAAACCCCAAGCATCGCTTCGGAGGGCTGAAGCAACTCATGCAGAAGCAAGGCTGCTCTGGGGTGGTGGGGAGCAGCCTGGACAACATGGCCTGGCCTCCTCCTGCCACCTATCTCCTCTGCTGGGGTGCCTCTTGAAGGCAAAAGGAGCAGCATCCTTGCTCAGCACCCCGCAGGGATGTCCTTTCTGTTTGGAGTGTCAGTGCTTCGGGAAATGCCGCGTCTTTGGACAGAAAAATTGGCCTTTGTGCTCTGTCTCCAGCTGGTTAGCGTAGGACATTAGCATCACGCTGCGGAGTAGCTGCACACCCAAAGCGCTGGTTAATTACAGGAGATACAGTGGGAGAGGAAGGGAAAATTCTGCCAAAAATTACTGAGGAGTGAAGAATAAGGCCCCAGCCTGTGAAAAACGTGTGCTATTTCTGCCTGCTGTCAGCAGACTGGCCCCGCGCTATGACAGCCTGATTGGAAGGCACCTACACACTGTAGGTGCCTGGAGGTACGTGCCAGCTGCAGCAGGCCACGCTGAGCCAGGGCACTGGAGATTTAAGCCCCCAGCCCCGTGGTGCATGGGCATGAGGGACCGGAGGGAGGGATGCTCGCTCTCCCATCGCCCCCTCCAGAAGCCATGCGCCACAGAGCTGCCTCCTCGCCACGCGGCACACACGCACCTCGCTGCTGACAAGATGCTCAGCAAGTTCTCGTTCTGCTAGGCTTTGGGATGCCTAGGATCGAGGAGAAAGTGCACAAGAAATCCATTTCTCATCAGTGAGGGGGCCCGGCCTCAAAACATACCAGTAACTTGTGCTGGTTTCCGCAGAGGCAGTACCCTGCAGCCCTGGTACCCAGGGAAGGTGCACGGCTCTGCTCCCACCCTGAGGAATGTGACATGGAAACACGCTGAGCTGTCCCCTGCTAACGCCGCCACGTTTGCACACTTGTTGCATTCGCCTGCGTATGTTGCCATAGGAACTGCAGCCCCAGCATCTGCTGCCTGCTGCTCCCTGCCGCGCTGCCGCTGCGCCCAGGCGGGCTCGGCCCACCTCTGCTCCTCTGCCTGCCTGCTCTGCCGGCCTGGCCATGCCTCCCCCTCGCTCACGAACTCCCTGCCTCATCCTCTTTTTTTGGGCGACAATCAGATTACTGCTGTAGCAGCTAATTATTGCATTAGTTATAATTTGCCTATTCATTTGTCTCTCCCCCTCCCACCTTGGAACATTTCCATCTCTCCGTCCTTTCCACCTTCACACTAGCTGTCCTCTGACTCCCATCCCCTTTTCTCTGGCACTCCTCAGCCACACAAAGCCTTGTTGCACTGCTGTACCCTTTCCTTCCTCTGCGCCTCCCTACTACTCACACCTTCTGAGCTCTTCCCTAGTACCTCTCGCTCCACCCCTCTCCCAATCCTTCTCCTCCAGTTTCCTTCCCCTTAGACCCCCTGCCCACCACCTCAGGCTACTCCTTCACACAGTCCTTCTCTTTCTTCTACCCCTGTGCAGGGCACTGCCAGCTTCTCCCAGGACTGAGCCAGGCTTGCTCCTCTCCTGCACTCTCCCTGGCTCTTATACAGTCAACAGCGTTTCTCATTCACTGCTCCTGTCTATCCAAATACCCCAGAAACTGTATCTCCTCCCACCTCCTAATAGCTTGTACCTCTAACCTTACTCCATCCCTTACCTCTCCAAATCCTCACTTTCCTCCACGGTCCTTTATCAAGCCCTCCAAGGTAAGCACGTTATAATCTCTCACTGTCCCCAGATCCCACCCTGACCCACCTTTTTTCTTCCTCGTCCTCTGAATGGGAAATTCCAGCCAGCACCACAGCCAACACCACGGCCAACTCCACCCTCAGCCTAACAGCCCTGGTCTATACCTTTATTCCAGTGCTTGCACTGTCATCTTCCACAGCCTCTCACTCCTCCCTCCCCATCCCCCTGGCTGTCTTGCTGCTTTTGGTGCCATTGACTGCAAATTCCCTTTGAAGTCATATTCCCTCCCGTCTCTTGGAATCGCTTTTCCTCTCTGCCACTTTCTCCCTTTCCACACAGCCCCTTGGACCAGGTCCCCCAGTGTCCTCCCTCCATCCCCACCTGAGGCACATTATTCATCCTTCCTTGCTACCATCTGTGCCCCGCTCTCTCCACCCGAGAGCCTCTGGCACCCCTGCCCTCTCCTTCCTCCCATGTAAAGGACACAGATGTCTCCCAGAGCACCTTCTGGAGACCACCTCATCTGCCTAGAGGGCTTCAGCTAGCACCTACAGCTGTGCTGGCCCCCACTCCTATGGGTGTCTCTCTATCTTGCGTCTCAGCCAACCTCTACCCTCTCCTAGATAAACCGAGTGCTGCTAACACCACCTTCACTGATCCCCTCCCTTTTCCTGGCAAGTCCCTTGCATTTCCACACTCCGTTTTCCTACTGGGAACATCAGTCTCTCTTGCTAGGTTTCTTCTGCTTCCACTTCTCCAGCCTTGTCTCACCACCTCAAAACCGCCAGTGGTCATGAAGTCATTACGTTTAGACTGTTGCTGCAGGACATGCAGAAGGTGTGCATCTGAGAGAGCACGTAAGTTAGACAAGGAATTTTCCACTTGTATTATATTTTCATATATACTTCAGACCATCTGTGGAAAGCTGTCAAATGACTAGTTGGAAACATATTATAAAATCTTGTTATTTTACTTAAAACATTAATTTAGCAGCCTGAGATCTGAGAACTCAGCAAAATGCTAACAGTTTTCTTGTGCTTCCCAGTTTTGCTCATCTTCTTACAACAAGAACGTCTCATAGCTTATTGTGCCCTGGAGTCTTTCTGCAACCCCTGCGACCCTTGAGCCCACATTTGGCTGCTAGCTTGGCATGCGTTATGCATTGCTGTAGTCCCAGGTCCACACATCCTTGTTAATACAGCCTGGAGTAATTTGCATGTGTGTTCTCGAGTCAGCCAAAGTGCGACAGCACTTCAATATTTCGTAGTGACACCTCTGGACCCCGAGATCAGTACACTACCACATCTTTTTTAAGCCTGTTTGCAGTGTTCTTTTATGTGCTTTTTGCACAGTGCGTTGTCCTGTTATCCATATATTTGCACTCCAAATTTCCAGCTCTGTAGCCTCACTGTCCATTTGAACAGCATCCTGGATACATTTGAAATTAGCTTTGTGACCATCTCTTTCCTGATTCCCAGTATTTGAGAAAGCTTCTGGTATCTGTCTAGTTTCCAAATGCCATTGATGGTGATGCTGGCCTGGAGGAGACTGACAGCTCTATATCCATGGGTTTTCCTATATCAAATTTCTCTCCTTTAGTTCCAAAACTCTGGAAAAAAACTGTCTCTTTCTGTGCTGTTCCTCCCAACTCCCATTTTTTTCTTAGATTTTCCCTATATAGAACAGCTTGTCTTACCTGTGCTTACTGCAGAATTTCTTCTTCACATCTGAATATGTTGTTGAACCCATCTTTAATTTCTCCTTGCACACCCTTTCTGCCTTTGTCCTTGTGCTATCAACAAGTTCTTCTCTCTTTCCTCTTCAAAACCAGCCACGCAGACCTCTCCTGTGTGTGCTCCTCTGCAAAACAAATTCAAGTTAGTGCAAGAGAGTGAGAGACAGGTACCCACGCTTCCAAATTAAGTAACCCTGTGCTTGGTGCTGCTGTGACGTGAGCTCCGCTGGTGCTCACATACGTTGTCCTCCTGATCTGCAGTTGCTTCCACTGCAAACGCCTTTGCTTGGATGACTGATCAGTAAATCTGAATGTATATAAAATAGCAATGAAATGTTACTAAATCTACAGTAAATCCACTAAAGACAGTCTGACTTTTCCAATTTACGCCCGCTGACCATGCAGTGTTTTGTAGGTTTCCTGCACTGACGGTGGTCCGTCACAATACTTCCCAGAGATGCAACCTTCACATACCCTGAGTCTCAACGCATTAGTTGTAGCAGGAGGAGCTGGCTCCAGCAGGCAACATTTCCCACTCAGAGCTTGTTTGCAGAAGCAGAAATTAATCTGCCAGGGTTTAAGACAGTCCCACAGCCTCGTCCCTGACCCCGGGGAATCCACATTTTTCTCTTCTTTTATAGCTAGGTTTCATTTCACGCATAGACAGGATCTCTTTTGATACGAAAGGATCTGACACGGTAACAAGCAGCAGCTGCACAGAACAGTCGCCGCTTGTGTCTGAACTAAGGTGTTTCCAGTGCAAGAGGGAAGAGCCAAAACGCACCAAAGGAAGAACTCCAGGAGGGCTTGGGATTGGATAGTCGGTGTCTTGGGTTTAAATTGTACTCCACATCAGGACTAGTTAGATGGGAACAGCTGTCCCTTTTCGGAAATCTGGCTGACGTGATGGGATTGGGATCAGAAAACAGGGAATGATTCAGGGAACTGCTGTGGCTAGTATCCTGCCCTACCTGAGCCCAAAAGCCTTTCAGCTTTAGGGGTGGGAGTTTGCTGGGAAAGGCTGATTCCAGCCAGAATTGGAGCATGCGTTAAGGAGCAGATAGGTCCTTAGAAGCACAGGTCTTTTCCCTGGAATTTTCCCATTAAGTTTTCCATCATAAGTCCAATATTTTTATGTGCACTGGCCAGCCCTTTGCAGTAACATCAGTGTATTGGGTTTGCGTGGCAAGGTTTTGGTAGCGGGGGGGCTACAGGGGTGGCTTCTGTGAGAAGCTGCTAGAAGCTTCCCCTGTGTCCGACAGAGCCAGTGCCAGCCGGCTCCAAGACGGACCCGCCGCTGGCCAAGGCCGAGCCCATCAGCAACAGTGGTAGCACCTCTGGGATAACATCTTTAAGAAGGGGGAAAAAAACCCTGTGCAACTGTAGCAGAAGAGAGGAGTGAGAATATGTGAGAGAAACAACTCTGCAGACACCAAGGTCAGTGAAGAAGGAGGGGGAGGAGGTGCTCCAGGCGCCAGAGCAGAGATTCCCCTGCAGCCCGTGGTGAAGACCATGGTGAGGCAGGCTGTCCCCCTGCAGCCCATGGAGGTCCACAGTGCAGCAGATATCCACCTGCAGCCCATGGAGGACCCCATGCCAGAGCAGGTGGGTGCCCGAAGGAGGCTGTGACCATGGGAAACCCGTGCTGGAGCAGGCTCTTGGCAGGACCTGTGGCCCCGTGGAGAGGAGCCCACGCTGGAGCAGGTTTGCTGGCAGGACTCGTGACCCCATGGCAAGGACACACGCTGGAGCAGTCTGTTCCTGAAGGACTGCACCCCGTGGAAGGGACCCACGCTGGAGCAGTCTGTTCCTGAAGGACTGCACCCCGTGGAAAGGACCCACGCTGGAGCAGTTTGTGAAGAACTGCAGCCCATGGGAAGGACTCACACTGGAGAAGTTCGTGGAGAACTGTCTCCCATGGGAGGGACCCCATGCTGGAGCAGGGGAAGACTGTGAGGAGTCCTCCCCCTGAGGAGGAAGGAGCGGCAGAAACAATGTGTGATGAACTGACTGCAACCCCCATTCCCCATCCCCCTGCGCCACCCGGGGGGAGAAGGTAGAGAAAATCGGGAGTAAAGTTAAGCCCGGGAAGAAGGGAGGGGTGGGGAGAAGGTGTTTTAAGATTTCATTTTTATTTTCTCATTATCCTACTCCGATTTTGATTGGTAATAAATTAAACTAATTTCCCCAAGTCAAGTCTGTTTTTCCCATGACGGTAATTGCTGAGTGATCTCCCCGTCCTTATCTCGGCCCACGAGCCTTTCGTTGTATTTTCTCTCCCCTGTCCAGCTGAGGAGGGGGAGTGATGGAGCGGCTTTGGTGGGCACCTGGCATCCAGCCAGGGTCAACCCACCACAATCAGACATCAGGCAAATGTTTCCTTCTATTGTCTTTGCATCTCCCAAAGGACCTTTGGCTTGAGTGTCTTTGCCAAAAAATAAGAAGCAGCAAAAGCAGTTGACAGATCGAGATCAGTGATGATGGTAGAAACGAGCTGATGGTGATGCTGGTTGCTGTTTATTCTTCTGAACAAAGTACAACCAGTTTGCCCAGGGCTGCATGAACAGGAAGGAAGAGCTGATCTCTGCTATGCCTGGCTAAGCATGTCATCGTCTGGGATGAAGTCCCAACTTGAGAAACTGGGGGTGGGGGGAAGCTGAAGATCCCTTAAATTCAGCCCCGTTGCACTCTTTTTGTGTTATCTATTCCTGTGTGGAGTTCCTAAATCTGGGTGAGCGGAATGTGGCTGGTTTGCTGGGTTTGGGGAGGGAGAAGGACAAGGTGAGCTCCAGACTGCTGGTGCCAGGGCCGTGGGAGAGAGTGCTCTCCTCCCCTTTTCACTTGCCTTCACACAGGAGGTGGGCTGTGCCCTCACCTCCTCCTTTTGGGCCTGGAGAGAATTGGAGGAGCAGAAGCAGAGGGGAGATGGTCTTTCCACTCAACTCAATTAGCAGAGCCATTAAGTACAGTGAAATCCCCAAATCATTGAGCTCATGTCGGTGTGAGACCCTTACATTTTCCTTTCCCAGAGCTGGATCGTTTGGAAAAGAGCTACAAGTCACCATACCAGTGGACAAGCTCGTTGTGTTCTCAGGAGCAAGTCCGTGGCCGGTTTATAGTTTGCAGTTTGTCTCAAAGCTAATCCAAAACCTGCCACTGAAGTGCAGTGTGCGTCGCAGCGGAGTGGTGCATGGACCTCTGGGATGCCAACCTGCCAGATCTCACCTGGTTTGGACACCACAGCTGTGTCTTTGCTCGACGTGGTGCAAACATTTTTAGAACTACTTCAAGATGGTGTCAGTAGTGCATGGAAAAGCCAGAATGGATCAGACGTGCACATTTGCTGGATATCCACTTTGTTCTTTTAAGATTTTTTCCCCAGTCCATTCACTTGAGTTTCATGGATGTTTTCTTCCTGTTCTGGTTCAAGCGTGTACAGGCTTGAAAAATGCTGATGCAGGACTTTGAAAACCCTGAATGCAGCCGATGGAGAGGACTGACCTCTCCCACCTGCACAGGCAGGTTTGTGTGTTGACACCTGCAGACCAAAGCTTATGAACTCGCTTTCTGTCTTTAGGAATTTCAAGGTAAGATGCAGCATTTTACTGCGCCTCTGATAAATCAGTGCCTGGCACAGCTTCACAAAGGAGATGGGTCAACAGCCAGAAGGGCCTGCAGATGTGACATAGGACTACGAGAGACCTCTCTTCTGCTGGAATAACAACTGGAGGTGAAGCAGGATATTGTCAACAGCAAGATATAAGTCAACAGCAAGACTTTCACAATCGCTGTGGAAGTGGAGCAGACCTTGAGTTGCTCTGAAAACATTCCATGAGACTGTTGTTTATGAACTGCACTTGCAGAAGCTCTACCTTTAAGAAACACAATAATACTTTTATTACTAACCTGGAAAACGCCATGCTTTGAAAGAATAGCTCCTTTTATGTCAAGAAAGCAGGGAGACTCTTACTTCGCTCAGTGGGTAGCTGTATGCAAACGAACCACAGAAAACTGCATGGGTACACGATCCAGATAGATCACATGGGGAGCACTGAAGGGAAATGTAGGCCTCCCATTCTTCCCATCATTGTGTTTGGAATATGTTTCCAATTGCACTATTCACAAAGGAATCAAAGAAACTTGTCTACAGTGGCAAATTGAAGATGTCCTATCAGACCACATTACAGGGAGCTACACACTATTGAATCCTCAGTTACATCAGAAAAACCAACATCCACATGGCTTCAGGACACAATGCAGTCAGTTTCCATATGCCTTAACAGAAAAGAGAGAACGGATCTTCAAAGCAAATGAAATCTGTCTTTGGAAGATGCCCGCTAACGTCTTCTTTCCCCGCTCTTACATCCCTACCCAGCACGCCACCTTCCCTCGCAGCAGGTAGGGAAGGAGGGAGGCCACCCCCTGCAGCACCCGAGAGGCAGCGAGCTCATCCAGCCAGGGACCCTCGGCCCTTCCCAGGCTCCCCAGCAAGCTCCAGGCCCTGCACCCCCTCCTCTCCGTCCATCACCTGTGCTAGTGGGCCGTTCCCAGGGTGCAAAAGTAAGCAAGCGCCTTGCTACTTTGCTCATTTGGTTTTGAGTGTGCCACGTTTAGCATTCCCAGCTTTGTTCTGCTTGCCTGACACCGTCTGCTGGTTTTAACAGCCCTGCAAAGGAAGACAAAAGCAAAATTATTAAACAACCCAGCCACGGCCGCATGGCAATACAGCAGCTGGGGCTGGCCACTGTCACAGGGAGCAGCCTGGCCTAAGCGGGCTCAGGACCTGCCGTGCATGGTGAGAGCCCTGGTTATAAATAGCTTACTCGTTCCCTTTGTTCTTCCAGATAACAGCCTTTCTGTTGTGCTCCGAAATGGATCAGAGAGGACTGCAGCCTTTGACCGGTATCTTCCAATAATTGTTATAAAATGACTGCTTTATTCTAGCCCTAAGAAAGCGTCCTTTTTTCATGAGGCCACTCTTGCAGCACAACTGGAATAAGTAAAAATTGCAAAGGAGAAATGTTTACTTTATCTGGTACTGCAAAGATACTTTAAAGATGATGAGGCTTTGAAAGTAAACTCTTCTCAGGCTACAACTCTTCTCTGATCTGGGTCAGGGCTCCATGCAAATCATCCTGATGAGTTGTTGCATAGCCGTCCGCTGAGCGTGTGTGGGAAGGTATTTCTGCAGTCATTTGACCCTTCAATTAATGGGTCACATTCTCAGGCAGGCGAAACTCCCACCGAAACGAAGGAATTAGGTTCGCGATCCAGCCTAAATCCTACCAACGTTGGCTGGGTCGAGGGAAATAAACCGTCCCCGGTCGCTGGCAAACGGAGTTAAAAATAAAGGGTTGGTTTAGTGCCGCGGGGCGGCGGCGCTGCCCGGCCCCGACAGCAGGTGCCACTGCGGACCGCGGCTGGGCGGTGCGGCGACAGCCCGGGCAAGCTCGGCGACATCTCGGCGACATCTCGGCGACATCTCGGCGACAAGCGCCGCCCCCGCCCGTCGCTCCGGCCCCAGCGTGAGAGGGGCTTCGGGATGCCCGCTGCTGACCCGGCCGCCCGGCGGGGTTTGGCGCTGGGCGGGCTGTGGTGCAGCCGGGGGGGGGGTGCTGGGATGCCACGGCCACCAGCTGCCGCGTGGGGACGGACCCCACGGAAACGGGCACCGAAGGGGGGGCCGGAGCAAAAAACCCCTGCCTTAATATTTGCAAAGCTTGCCTTGTTCGCAGCCTGCCCCGCCTGCAGGGGCCCCTCAGGCCGTTTTGCCCTCATGGCTTGCTCGAGTGCAGGTAACACCATCAGAGCACACAACGGGCCGTGCTTTAAACTTTGGGCAGTTCAGCCCATGGGAAACTCGGGCTTAGGCTTTATCTTAGGGTTAGCCCCTGCTGCTGCCGCAGGCGGCATTCGGAGCGCAGTAGCCAGCCCCCTTTCATCACGGGCAGGCAAGGCTTTGGACCTCTAAAGGTCACCCTGCACTTCAGGACCATCTTTGCTACTCCAAGGATTCATGCTAATGCGCTGGAAAAAGGCAACATTCTCCTGTTTCCGTTACCGACAAGAGAGGCAGTCCCAGGAGAAAATGTGCTTTGTTGTTAAAGCTGTGTCTGGTTTATACCCACACCATGAATGAACTTCAGAGTGACATCAGGTTTTTAACTTCTCTTTTCTTTCTGATTGACTTTTGTGGTCAGGAAAGCATTACACACCTGAAGAAACTAGCAGGGAGAAAAGGGAGAAGGAAAGACACAGGAAAAAAAAACCCAACAAACCTGCATGCAGTTAATGGATTTATCCTAAAACTTATTCTAAAATTAGGGATGAAGGAAGTTGCAAGGACTTCTCGGCTCATGCAAGTCCTTCCTTCATGGGAGATCCTCCACTGGACCCATCCCGTTTAGACCCCTGCCCTCACTCACCAGTGGAAACAGAGAAGAGACACCGTGTCGTGCCCTTACCTGCCAGTGCTAACGAATATTGCTTGTGCTGGGCAGCTGAATCCACAACCAAACAAAATTCTTTCTCCTATGAACACACTTTTCCAGTTGATCATTTTCCTTCCAGCTCTTTCCTTTCGAGGAGAGGGAGGAGATGCTCTCTCAGTGTCACAGCGAGCTATGCAGTGCTCAGACCCGACATCATCGGCCCTCTCCGCTTGCTTCACTGCTGCGGTAGCTGTGGCTTTAACGTGGATGCTACCGACAGCCACAGCTCTAGCGAAACGCTTGGGATTTTGGAGATCATTTGCAACTTCTTGATATGCCACCGAGGCCTGGGTGGAAGCCAAAGAAGAAGACAGGAAGGGCCCAGAGGAAACGGAGAAGGGGCTGGCAGTATGGCTGCAGGTAAGCAGGGCACAGTTTGCCTGCCCGCCACTTTAGGCACCCCAAGGTTCCTGAGACTGCACAGAGCTGCCAGACACAGCGTAGGGCCTCAGGAGACCGGTCCAGGCAGGAGCAGCAGCTGGAGAGCAGAAAGGGCACCTAAGGATGCACTGGAGACCTGCAATCCTAGAGATGGGAGTGGAGAACAAGAGGTGGTTAATTCAGAGAGCCAGCGGGGAGGAGAGGAAAAAAGCATGAGCAAGTGCTGTGATTCTCTTCTAGTGAGCTATAGCTCCTAGATCCTCTGTTTTCTCTCTTTAGGATCTCTCCATACTGATGCCTTCCAAAGTGACAGGTGAAAACTGGGTGCTACTCTATGCTATCAAAGGCAGGTTTGCTATGACTGAACAGAGCAGCGTTACCCCTTCTGGTGCTGCGTGAGGGATCTGAGAGACAGCACTCAACCTGCTTAGCAAGAGCATTACGTGATTAAGTGCTACCTACATATGGCTTTTTACTACGGTGTTTTATTAATAGCACTCTCCCCTGCTAGCCAGGTCTCCCCAAGTGCATTACTCTGTGCGTGTCACCCACCTCAGCTATGTCTGTCTGTCTCTTGATGACAGCTGGTGGATCACTCAGTATTTCTGGACACCTTCCTTGGGGTTGTACAAGGCTCCAGCTTCAGTATTTCCAGGCGCTTTCTGTGAAGGGAGCAGCACGAGCAGCCTCCACTGGACATGTGTAACCAGGAGCCCCTTCCACCTCCGCCCAGCACTGCCGCCTGCTGCTCTGGCACCCGGCCTGGGGAAATGAACCCCAGATCCCCCCACATTCCCACGGGCTTGTTAGCTGCACGGGCACGCAGGCGGGCATGGAGAGGACCATGCTGAGCAGGGATGGAGCAGGAAGGTGCCCACCATGCACAGCGGGTGCCAGGCGGGCTGCAATGGTTTGAAAGCATGACCTGCCCTGACCACAGGACAGGGTAACAGGAATTACCTCCCTGCGAGAAATGTGGGTGGTACAAAGAAGGCAGCTTGCTGGTTAACCCGCCAAGGGGCCGGTGGCAGCCCAGCTACATCAAAGGCCTCGGCTCTGAGTGGCACATCCTGCTAGCAGGAGATGCAAGAAATCTGGCCTCGAGTTATTGCTTTAAACCATCGGACTCTGTACCTGATATGTATTGAACCCCCCCAATATTAACTGGGTTTAACTTGCTTTTTACATCCATGAAGACAAGCTAAACAGAAATCTCTCTAGTCAAAGCAAGTGCATCCACATGAGGGTTTGCACCAGTTAAACTGCAGAGATCCGAAGGCGTGCTGCAGCATGAGCCTCTCCGGTGGACCTTCCAGTAATTCAGACATCTTGTCTCAAGGCCTTTCTGGGCATCAAGAACATACACACTCACCCTCAAGAATGGAAAGGTTTTTCCTTTGTAGAGTTCTATTCAGATTTCCATGCATTGCTGCTAGAAATCCATATGTCTCCCTGTATTAATGGCTTCATCTCACACTACTTCCTTTTTAGCAGCAATGACAGTCAATAAAAAACGGCCATATGATATGATTACATGTAATAATGATTTATAATTACTGAATGACCCAGTTCCCACTTACTGAGGCTGCACAGCCTTAGTAATGTAGGAGGAGTGTCCACAGAGTTAGAGGACAATTGCTTTGTTCCTTGCATTGCCAGGGCAGTGTAACCGCCCCCGCCTGCCTTGGCCACGTGTTGAGGTTTGCCTGCTGGATCTGCTCCTGTATATTGTCCAGTTGAGAAACTTTTTGCTGGCTCAACCAGATCCCTTTCCCAATGCTTTGGAAAGCCTCTGCTGTTGTCCAGCTTGACCTCAAAGTTGTTTTCTCAGACAGTGCCATCCTTTTCCTCCTTCCAGAAAGGTTTGCTGCTGCGTGAAGGACTTCCAGTTTCTCATCAGGCTCTAATTTAAGTTTCTGGGGTTTTTTTGCTGGCTGCTCACTCAGGCTCCAAGTCTTCCTGCAATTCAGTGATCTGAGAATCCAGGTCACCGTTTCCGTTGAAGCCACTTCCTCCTCCACCTCCACTGAGCTGCTTGCAGCTCTTCTTCCTTCCTGGGCAGACCTCCGTGCTCCTCGGGCTGCGCCTGCAGATGTGGTACCTCCCTCCTGCTCCGTACACCCTGCCTCCAGCTCCCATCACAGTTTTCCTCCCTGAATTACAGACAACAGTCATGACCTGAGGTTTAGTCATGCAATTCCTGCCAGAAATTTTTCTTTGCTGCCTGCAGTTCATGAGACTGCCTTGCCCATGGTTCCCTGGCCCTCCAGGTCACTGGGGCCAGGGGCTGCCTGGCAGGTAGGAGCCATGGGGGCTCCCTGGGGTGGCAGGGCAGGACCACCGCCCCAGCCAGGGAGCAGGGCAGGCCAGGAGGCACCGGGGGCAGCCCCAGCCCCAGGCATCGGGCAACCTTCTTGGGGATGGGGCTGGGCCAGGACATCAGCCCGCAGGTGGGCTATCACTGCGACCATAAGGGGAGGCTTTGCAGACCAGTGGGACCACTCCCATCCTGCATCCTCCACTACGGCAGGAGGTCTTCAGCAACCTCAACACCCTTCCTGGGTCCCTAAAGCAACAGCAGCTGCCGACAAGCTCTGTGCATGGATGGGAAAAACCATCCAACACATCTCATTTGTTCACACACATTCCACATGATGGACCAAGACTTTACGTCCTCTCTCTGATGCTTGTGTCAAGGTTGATGGTGCACCGGGAGGCCTTGCTGCCCCACCGCCCTCCTGAAGACCTGCACCCCTGCCCGTGGCCCAGCAGCTCAATTTTGGGGAGCCCCCAGGCCTGGCATGACCCCGCTGCAGGTGGGGCCGCGTCCAGGCTTGTTCCCTGCGGGTCCTGGCTCGCTGGCCTGGAGCGAGGACCGACTGCCCAGGGTGGGCAGATCCTGCTGCTGCCACCAGCCCTGCCTGCTGCCAGCCTGGCTCTACCCTGCCAGCGTCACGGCACCCGCAGCCCCACTTGCCCTCCTGCTTGTGGCTCCCCAACTGCTCACAAGGCCCACATCTTTCAGCCCCGTAGACCTCCCCGACTCCGCAGCTGTGACAGCCCGTCCTGGTGCATCCTTTCTCCAGCTACAGGCAGTAGCCTGGGCACGTGGCATGGAGGAAGCACTGGAGGGTCTACTTGCTCCCAAACCCGCGGCTTTTGGGTGCTTTGCCGGTCCCCAACACCCTGTTCCTCAGGGTCAGGTGCTCCCCCCCTCCCCCCCCCAACAGCTTCAAGTATTTCCAGCAGTCCTCCTTTCGGTGTTGCCCATGGGAGAGCCTCGCAAGCCACTGCTTCTGCCAGCACAGCAGCAGTGTCCCATCGCAGCGTCTATATTGCACCGGGGCAGCTGCTGGCTGTTATAGATGAGCCTTCACATTTTTAACCTCCCCACATTTCCAAGGGAAGGAAGAATCTTACCTCTTGCAATTCATCTATTGACGGCTGTGTGGTAAAAGCCAATTCCTAGAGGAGTCTGCTCCACATGCCTATCCATGCTGAGATTCCCATTAATAATTACTCAGTCTGTCAGTCAGCTTTGTGGTGGTTTTTTTTTTTACCTACAGGATGTTGCTGTGTCTTTCTTACTTCGTTCTGGTTTTAATGTGATAGCACACACAGGCTGTGCTGTGAACAAGTGAAATTGCATGTTCAAACTTCGATAGAAACCACTGACAGGCTCTATATTTTATGATTCAAATGTATTTATAATTCAGCAGGAGGCTTTTAAAGTGCATACATATGTACATACATTCTCCTTTTTCTTTGATTTATTATTTTGCCTGCTTTTCAGAGAAAGTAGCTGCTCATCACACACCTGAACCATCATCATTTTTAAAGAACTGGAAACCTGGAAATATTTCCATTTCTGTTTCCCTTTTTCTATTTGCCTGGTTTTCAAATTACATTCCAAGGAGTCTGCTTTAAATTCCTTTTTCTATTCTTTAAAGACTCCTGGACATCTCTCTTTTGCTCCTGCTGCGTTATCTGTATCTCCTTATTGATGCCTGGAGTCCAAGTCTCTCTCTCTGGATAGTCCAAAGTCACTGTAAAACAGGTCTGACCTCTGTTCTTTAATCACATTAAAGGCATTTGACCTTTTTTAATAGATGTAGATAACTGCACAGTGCTGGCAATCTTAGCAACCCCTTTTTCCTATGCTTTGTCTACTAAAGATTTGCCTTAGTGCACCTGAAAAAGAACACTCTCCACTAGACCTTATTCCCTGGCATTTACGGACAGTTCCTACTAGCCTCTTTTTTCCCCTTACATAAGAGCATGCTTCTGCTTGGTCATTTTCTGCAAGCAAAAATAAATTAATGTTTTAGTATCTTGGAAAATGTCATACAAGGACTTTTCTGTAGTTGCTCTCCTTACAGCTGGGCACCTCAACAGGTCTGAACAAAGTAATTCCCAGAGGCAATGTCCAACAGCAACAGGCCAAAGGAAAAAAAAACAAACCCACATTTGACATTCATAAAGCAAAACGATTCCGTAAATGGAGCAACTCACTGAAATAACTTGATCGGGCTCCTGTCACCAAACCGATTTCACTCCTGCCTGCAGGAGTCCAGCCCCTTGAGCCAGGTCATTCCTAATGATCTTTGCTTCCCCAATGGGTGCCCACAGCCCATGATCTCCTGTGACTTTCTCATTCCAAAGGCTCCCTCCCAGAGCCCGGGGCCAGCCCGTTGCTCTGGAGTT